>NW_019103374.1:192636-286244 GCF_001856785.1 Myzus persicae
TTCCTTGCCATTATTAATATTGAACATTAGATGGTTTTTACACTTTTCATAACTGTCTTTAATTTTGGCATTATTTCCGTATCTTTTTGGGGGGGGTTAGTAGTAACATATCCACCAGTACCAACTGTATCGTATTTTAATCACAATAAGCCACCAAAATTTCCTTGCCATTATTAATATTGAACATTAGATGGTTTTTACACTTTTCATAACTGTCTTTAATTTTGGCATTATTTCCGTATCTTTTTGGGGGGGGTTAGTAGTAACATATCCACCAGTACCAACTGTATCGTATTTTAATCACAATAAGCCACCAAAATTTCCTTGCCATTATTAATATTGAACATTAGATGGTTTTTACACTTTTCATAACTGTCTTTAATTTTGGCATTATTTCCGTATCTTTTTGGGGGGGGTTAGTAGTAACATATCCACCAGTACCAACTGTATCGTATTTTAATCACAATAAGCCACCAAAATATTTAAATAAAAATAATATTTAATGTAAAAATTAATTTCTTTTAATTTTTCCATGACACAAGATAATATTATAAGCATGGAACACTGGATAACAAAAACTCATAATATTTCAGCGGTAAATACAATTAATTTGTGCTCTTTTGTGTGTTTTAAAAAAACAAAAATAGAGAGGGAATGAAAAGAGAGAAAAGGTTTGTGAGAGTTGTATACATATTATGCTGCCCTATATTGTTGTGTTCGTTAATTTTTTCTCCTCTTTACATTTTCTTATACATATATATATATATATATTATACATGCGAACGCGTGCCGAGGTTTCGACGCAGCACGATATATAGTGCCTTTTGTTCGCTACGAAAACATTTTTTATTTTTTAACAAATAAACGAATTAAGTATATATATATATTAATAATAGGTACGTGGTTTTATATTAATTTTTCTAGCTACTTGTATTTCATTTATTTTTACTTTTTGTTATTTCAAAGGCAGCAGGTAGAACGTTTAAACATTGTGAAAAATAAAACCGTATTTATATATTTTTTTTAGTATAGCTGCATCGAAGTAGCAACTTGATTTTCATATAACTCGATTCGTCTTCAATTTGATTTCGTGAGATTTTTGACTTGCAAAGAAAATTATAATTTGATTTGTGATCCGGAGAAAAGTTTGCCAGAGAAATCTATATTAGTCGGCTTTATACTTGATATTAATTTTATTCAGAAAAGTTTTTTTTTGTACGGATTCTAATATATGTTGGCTTAGATGATGTATATAGTATACTTATATTATAATATACGTATGGTATATACTAAATACTTATTAAACTATAGGTTCGTCTTTTTAGTATAATACCTATTCAATTTCAAGCATTTTTTTTTGTCACGATTCGATATCCATGATTAATATGATATAATATTACATTAGATAATACGTGCATTTGGTTGGTGTTGGTACACATATTATGTAGGTATATAACACGATACATAATTTGGTTTTCCAGCTGAATAATATAAAAGCACAAAACGCAAGTGCTGTATAAGTAAAGTGAGGTCTATAAACCAATTAGTACGACTTCATGTTATATACAACATACAATATGTTAATATAATATATACTATAGCGGTTAGTAGACCAGCATTCAAAATTATTATTATTATTATTATTATGTTTGTCACACGGACATTTTCAACATCGATTTTCCGAATAAATTTTACCAACTATAAGTGTGTAGGTAATACTAATTCGCGGTCGTTTAATTAAAAAGCACCGAGTAAAGTTTTTAAAATAAATTGGTTCTTAATAAACATTATAAACAATCTTATATAATTTAAACCGTAATGCAGTTTCTATAGCTCTATATTTATTAAATAAAAATTATATTAAAAATTACAAGTAGTATTATAGTAAGCACCAGTAGGCTGTATATTAAGTGTAGCTTGCATAAGAAAGTACGTAGAATTAAGTTTTGTTTCTTTACGTGCTTTTTAACAGAACGCCCACGATAACTATGTAATCGGATTTGTACACTGAATAATATTTGGATGTATGTTGTCTTTAGAATATTATACGACGACAAATGCACACAAAGGGTAAAATAAATTAATAAAACCGTTTTCTCATTATTTACATACTGTCTACAAATTTCATTAAATTTCTCGGCCCACCGCACGAGTTCTAATAACAGTATTAATATGATAATATTATACAATGCTGTCAAGCCTCAGGTCTCTTATCTATTAAACAGTTAGCTCCGCCATTATGGTAGAGTGTAGGCGACTTATACCAAACAATATACAATCAATATGACATCTATATCAAAAAATAAAACACGTTTTCATTATTATTAAACGACATTACATTAAGTTCTCTAGTACAATATCTCACTAAGACAATATTTAGAGAGCTAATTCCGTTTTAATGAGCATATATGGATAATAACATTACTCGTGAAAATTCATGATACATAAACACAAAGGCTCGAAAACAATAGATGGACGTGTGTGTAAAGCACAAGCACACTTAGATTGATATTCGGAAGTGCCATGTATTACATAATATGGTTAACAGGGTCGATGACATACCACAGAATACTTATGTATGTATATTGTATATGTATATTGTAGTCTACTTGGAGATTATAATTCAAAATCGAATTTAAGGAGCTTAAGCAAATCATTATACTACCAAACGAATATAGAGTTAATCCCGCAATGGACTCGTCAAATTGCAAATGCTCATTAATCGTAGTAACGATATACCTTCGAATTTCAATGAGGTAGTGGGTGGGTAATTGTCTTATCAATATTATACTTGATCGAATCTCTCTTAATAACAATAATTGTGTTAATATCTGATTAATTCGATTTTTACAAGCAATAACGATAAAACTAATATACGACTAATTTGAAGATCGATATTGATGTATTAATTTATTTAATTTAAAATAAAGTTCGTAGACATAATCCAAGTAATACGTATTTGCGTCAGTAAAAATCAAACGAACTCGGTTGACGAACATGTTTGGTCGTCAAAATATATAAACTTACCTACCTCGATTGTCTTATTTTTATTCTATACACACTGAGCGCATATTATGATTATTAGTGAATTATTTTTTGTATTCATTTTATAATGTTTTTCGTTTTAGCGTAATCGGATCATGTTACAGGTCCTCTCTCACGCGAACGGAGCAAAACCCCAGATTATAGTGAAGTTCAAAGCAGCTTTGAAACTTTTATATCTCGCTGTTTGCCGTTAGCTTCTTTTCTTTTTTTCCTCTTCTACTCTCCGTGTCGTTTCTCGTTCCTGATTTATTTATGGGCTCCACCATGTTCTCCGTATACACTCTTTAGTAAATAAAACACCTTTAAACGCAAGTGTTTCCGGTTGATCGACTTTTCCTCTAGTGTATCGGCCGAGGATTCACCGACCGACCACACGCGACCGAATAATTTGAAACGCACCTGCGATACAACCCTCGTCCTCCATTCTGATGGAACACGCTGGAATTCTAACCGACCACGTTTACGTCGAACGGCAATCGTTGTTTTCCCCTTTAAATTCGAAATTCGATTTTTGAGTCTGGATAATGAAATCGAAAAGGTCCCCTTAACCATGGACTGTATATAAAATTAGGTCTGTCGTTTACCAGTGACACAAATAACAATTGTACTTTCACGTTACCCACACATAAATACATAATACATATGATATAATATAAATAGATGAGACCTCCATCAACCGACTCAGAACATCCGCCTTACCCACATATATTTAATGGAAAAAAATAGACTCCTTCCAGCGTTTGCTCATGTTCTGGTGTCTCTCTTGCATAGTACAAAACACAACTGAACACAAGACATTAAAATTTAGAATCTCCGAAAATCCAACTAAAACATTAAACTTAGTACCAAGCTACAATATCTCTAAACTTATAACGTTTTTATCGGAAAAACGACTTATCAGCTAAATACAAGCCAAACACGTAAATCAATACAATACAAAACTCTATATCATATTTATGTACTCGTATGATGATATTTAAGTTTACTTTATATTCTCTTCCGTATTACTTTCAGTCAATGTTTCTATTATTAACTATGTAATCTATACACATTATATATTATTCACACTGTATAATATTAATAACGTAACTTAATTTTACGTCCAATGGCCATAGATGCCGTGCACTGATTAAACTAAAAATTATATTCATATAATACATAATATTATATAGTATGATGGTAGGTCGGACTATGGTCATTGTAATAACCCAACCGAACGGGTTTAATGTTAATATATCTTTAAAAATAATATATTATTTGTATGTATGTAAGCCTAAAACAAATAATACTATTCAACCATTTTGTACACCATACTACCATAGTATACCTACCTGCAAATTAATAATATGTGGGTGTATGGGGTTATGTTACGGGAATATTTAATTGACTTATCTTCTAAATAACGTTTAAATCTGTCTGCACTAGTATGACTTCGGTTAGCATTTGGATATACGTATTATCGAATTCCAAACTTGTATGATATGCAACGATGTACGGAGGCCCCCGGCTTAACCGGAGAGCTTTATCGTCGGGCGTTCCTTCTCCACCCGAACACGAGATAACCCGCTGCGTAGTTGTATATAATAATATTATATTATATGTAGGTAGCGTCAATACCACCACCACTACCACCGCCATCCAACCACCACAATTTGATATTTCGGTGTTCACTAACCTGAGCGAAATGCTCTCTCTGTTCGACCGTTAGTCCTACGGGACTAGTGCTATTCGATTAAAGACCAGACATTTCTAATGAAGTAGGTACCTCTACAGATGATTTTCGGCTATTTGAGCCGCAATTTATGGCATTCACCTCGACATGCAATTATATTATATAGGTAGGTATATGTACTATCTAAAAATACGCATGTGCCATGTGGCATTCGCGTGAAAATATAATATCTTACGTTTGGGAGAAGGGACTTTCCGTACAATATGTATAGTCCCATCGGAATGTCCTCTTAAAGTCCACCAACCACCCTCGCAGCCGACTGCAGTGTAATCCGACGTCCATTCGGAAACGGATGACGAATCACACGGCGATGGTGGCGACACGGATTAGGCTATATGGTCGAGATGGAATTTCGATGAGACCATATATATATAGTATTATGTATGTGTACAATGATCGTTGTAGGTATATACTATATTATTCAATATATATATATATAGTAACCGGAAAATTAAAGGGAGGCCTGTCATCTTATTGACGGTGCGCAATAAAAACGATTCCGGAAACCGGAGCAAATCGCTCCGGTGGACATAAGCCGATTGTTGTGTATGTGCGTGTGTGTGAGACATTTCGTTTTTGATGGCTGGCAGGTTCAATTTTTCATCGCTTAAGGGTGTCTTTTAAGGACCACCAGAAAGATACTCCGTTTCCCTGTTCCTGTCCATACACTTTCTGCTACTCCTTCTTTTCACCACTTCCACATAGGCGATGATATCCTACTATAACAAACCTGCACCCTCCCTATTACCAAATACGATGAAACTAATTAACGACCCAATATCCCCATCATACGATATAAACCCTACACCATCCCATACGTCACTTTATTTGAAAATTACACGAACAAAGCGACTGACGGACGAACTAAACACAAGAACACGCGATAAAAAAAAAATTTACTCAGTTCTTAGTTCCGACTGTTTTTATTTTACTTTTTTTCATGACACTTCTGTCACGTTCGAAAAAACTATATTACGAAACGCCATTTACTCTTATTATAAACTCAAATATGTATCTACAAGTATTAATATGGCACACTTGTGTGTTTTTACATTACAGTCACCGCATCAACCATATTATGCAATTTAATGCAAAATGCTGTTTACCTATTTTACATACCTAGATAAAAAAGTTTTTTGATTATATGGTATTTTTGAAGCTTGTGTATGTACTCAATTTTTGAAAGTATAGTAACAAAGTGTATATCTAACATCTTATGTTCAATCGGTCGGCATACGTGTTATTATTAACGGTTTATGGTGAAATTATGTAATTGTCGCTGAGTAATTTACCCAAAAACGTGTTTCCAAAATAATTTAATTCACAGACGACTGTTCTAAAGTACATGCTTTTCATACGAACTATGTAACACTTAACGAGCAAAATAAGTTATCGTAGTGACGTCTGCTAACTATCATGTAATATATACTAATTGGATTATGTTTTTTTGAAAATAAGCAAAAAGCTCCCTCCCGCAGGGAAAAAAAACTAAAATTTAATTAATATTGTAAACATTTGTAAGACTTCAGGAAAATTTTCTGAATTAAATATTTCATAAATACCTACCCAAACTTACACAATATACTGGTACTACCAGTCTAGAAGCATGGGGTAATATATAAATTAAAAACGTATATCGTTGCAGTATTGTTCTTAAAACACACCAAATTCAAATTAATAATGAAAAACATTACGGTTGTGTAGTAAAAGTCAATGTTATAGTATTTTTTTGAGTTTTGGAAAAAATATGTTTTTGGCGGTAGATCGACGCATAATCATAAAATGTAAATCGTGACTAAAAATCAATGCACCAACCACTCCTAAACGATATTACTAAAACGTCCGACTGCAGTACATCATAATATAATATGTTAATTCGTTAGGCATGTCATATACATATATAAGATCTCCCTAGTTTTTCTCCCCAACTCGAGTGGTGCAAGCGCTGCTTACCACTATGAAATTCAATTAAACATTAATTATTACAGTCATCGCGTGTTTAATAACGTAAAAAAATGTTATGTGTTCTTTTTTTTTTATCGTCGAGGACCCTAAAACTTTGAAAACAATGGTGCACTGGTGTTTCAAGTTGAGGCATAATGTTTCTTCTTTTTTTGTATTCTCCCTTGTGAAATAACGATATTATACGCGACAGGGAGCTTCCGATTACCGCAATAGCGGCAAAGTTTTTTAGGAAAAAGAGAAGCGCACGAGGAAAAAAGTAAAAAAAAACTACGACTTTCATTAGGGTCTGGGATATATTCTCTAATATAATAAATCGTTCTTGTGGTAGCCTTTCAGTAATACAACTCTCAACAATACAGCTTTGCTCTTCGGGAGTAGAAAAATAGAAATGAGGTAAAATATTACGTTCTCCACTTCTTTGTTCGAACCTATAGGTCCTTAAGAAAAAAATGAAAATACGTTTCAAATGGACGGAGTGGTGCATCTGGTATTAACCTAGCAATATCGCTCAATATTATTAAACCTTGTTTTTTTTTATATGAAATAATAAAGTATATTGGATTTGTACGCGCAGGTATTTTAATCCAGCGTCGTTACGATTAAATCAAGCTATTAGCATAAAATATTATGTAATATATATTTATATTTAATTTATATGGTTATAAAAATGTATAAGCATTTTGTCTTATACGAGTTATTAAATTTCTTGGGTTAAAATGTAAAGTTGTTTATATTCAGAGGAATTGTGTAACTTACTCACTTTTTAAATTCATTAATATATAAATATTCATGTAATTCACATTATTATATATTTATATAATATGTAAACATAATATTTGATTTATATTAAAATGTTATTCGTTTATAAATATTAATTATGATTTATCTGGGTTGATCTTATATACTTATATACTTATACACTTATTAAGTGTGTAAGATAATAGGTAGTAAAATTGCATAAAAACAAAATAATGATCTTTATATTTTTTAATGTGTTGTATGCATTTTCTTTAGTAATTAGCTCCATTTATATAATATCACTTGAAATATAAAATAAAGAATTTTTTTAAATGAAATATCACAGACTTAAAATCCACAACGTCTACTCAATTCGTTTAATATACTTATAAACTCAAAGGAAAAAATAAGAAACGAAAACTAGGACAGGAAATTACATTTCCAATTACTTAAACTTTGTATTTGAGGCGGTTGAAATAGCATATAGGCGTAGATTTTCCGAACTAATATCGTAAGACTAAGGTAAAATAATCAGATCAAAACAATTATTATATATAGGTATAGTAAAAGAAAAAAACCGGTCATTTTTCATTACATCGGACTCGAAGGGTGATGGTATACTGCGGCGATGGGTTGTTATCTTGTTTCCTCCGAGGTACAAACGAATTAAATATGAAACTACGTATACATTTGATTCGGTGTTACCGCCATCAAATTTCCGTTTATATGGCAGACGTGATTTTCCATCGTGATTGTTAAAATCTGATTGGTCACGTTCACCGAAGTCAAGTTTTGAAGTTGTTGTGGTACACCTATTTACCGGCTAATATAATAATATTATATTATGTTCTTCCACAAACTTCTCTCGGGCTTCGGTTCTTAAATGAAATCAAAACGACGTTTTCGGGAGTATACTAGTATTATATTGTCATCGTAATATTCAACATTATTCGAATATCATACACGTCACCGTGTCATGAAATAAAAGTCAACGTCGAGAAACTTACGAATTCAACTCAAGAGTTTCGAATACGGCCGTCGTCAAGCGCGTTGGGTCCTTATCGACGAAAGTGAGCTGTATTATATTATTGTTATTATTGTTATGTGTAACATTATCGTGATTCGCCGTCCTGCGCAGTATATAATAATATAAACTGCGTTATCGCCGTTGCTGTATTACATTAAAGCGGTGGCGGTAGCGTCGGTTATGTGACAGATTCTAGTGTTTTCGGTATTGGGATGCAGGGTATATGGTGTAGTAGAGTGTATCAGAAGGCCACCAAGGGAAGGAAGTGAGGGACGGCTCGTTGATGTCGAAAGGAAAGGGTTTATATATGTATGTACTATGTATTTTATATACGCTTGGGTCGGTATACTATATAAGGCCGAAGAGTGGTGGCTGTGGAGGTGGGGTGGAGGCGGTGGTGCCGGCGGTACGCGCTGTTTATTGGTGCTGGGGGGCTCATTTCGACGGAAACTTTCATTGTCCAACTTCGACGAACATTTGTCTCGTTACACGGTTTTAGTTTTCGTACAATAATCTTTGTCGTCTGTATACCTCTATACATATATATTTATATAGTTACATTATATATGTATATGTATACACGGGCACCGGTTCTAGAGCAGTGTTTAATATAGCTTTTATGGTCTGTCAGTCTCCGGCAAGTCTCTTAATCGCGTCACGTAAGATCCAATTACGTTTCGGTGGAATCCTCGCCGCTCGACACGCTCAGCGGACGGTACCTAGTTGAAGAAATAGAGAGAGACGATATAATAGGAATAATAATAATTATAAATCGCGTTAAAGAAAATAGCACATACTGCGTATAAATCGTAAGATTCCCTCGACCATGAACGTCATCACCGTCGGCCGACGGTCACCTCCTTTACCACCCACTGCACTATCAGCGATATCATACATAATATGTGCTGACCATGTATTATGTTATATAATATTATCGAACGGTCACTGTATATCAAATTTGTACTGACATCGATGGTCGAGGCTATTCGTCCACCACGAAGACCGAACCGCACTGAAACAAATAATATATTATAACAAAAACGTCGGCATTTCTTCTATTTCCGGCGGTATAAGAAACAAACATAATAATAACGACGATAAAATTAAATCAAAGCTTTAATCCATCTTTCTTTCCAGTCTCGTAAATCTTTTTTTCAGATGTTATTGGTGATGAATCGGCGAAAGGGCCGCGCTTGCGTGGAATGGGAATTGTGGGATGTTAAAAGAAGACCGAAATTCCTTTTTTGAATTATCAGACATAATCTCTATGTCCCCATTTGAATGAGGACCGAGTACTCGAAAAACAATTTAATAAAATAATAATAATATTCTCCATGCGTTTCGTTTAAAAAGCACCAACAAAATAATCTCGGCGTAATCCGAAGATTTATTCTCTGTGAGTCTTAAATCACTGATAACAATTTTAAATCATTACAAAACGCGTGTATATAGTCAAATCTGCAGTTGAACGATTTTTCGAGACGAAATAATGAAATCGGATTTGTCAAACGATAAACAAAATTAAGTGCGTGGTTCTACATCGCAGAATAATATATTAAGCACCTATATTATATACTTGTGCAGTATAAGTACGATGTACCTATATTGTATTGATATTGTACTGAATTATATCGATTTCCTCCACGGAAACGATCGATCACATACATACGTTTGAACTAGTGTATATAGGTATACGACAAACTATTGACATACATTATATCCATTATCCGGTGTAAAA
Source organism: Myzus persicae (assembly GCF_001856785.1). Taxonomy (NCBI): domain Eukaryota; kingdom Metazoa; phylum Arthropoda; class Insecta; order Hemiptera; family Aphididae; genus Myzus; species Myzus persicae. The sequence continues at coordinate 202,882 of NW_019103374.1, forward strand.
TTTTTTCTCGATTTATTTTACCCTCGGCGTGTATATACATGTAATAAAGGATCCTATTAGACGGTAAGAAAAAAAATTATGTTCGTGAACAGACTACCGACTATTGTCAAATTTATCGGGATCCTTAAGGGAACCGAAAGCGTAACGACGTATGTACCACCTCCCCAATCCTTTTGCTGCACAGTGGAACGTAATTCCATCGGAATGTGCGTGGGTTGATTAATTCAAAGACTTTCAACGGTATTTTACCGTTAGCGAAACACGTATATAATATAAATATATATATATATAATATATATATATATCTAAATATAATAATAATAATAATAATAATATGGAAATGCGCCGAATTCTTTTTGCTCCCCCTCCACACACAATTTGATTATCCTTATCCCTTCCCCCGTGCCGGCCCTTACCCCTACACCAATTCACCGTCTTCGTCCTATTCTGGCCATAGCGTATCTTTTCCCGTCACTACTACCTCTACCACCATGCGTGTAAAACAACCATGTGTATCCGGCAAATACTGTCGAACCTTGACTCCATAAATCACCGTACCGGTTGCCTGGGCAACTGCAGCCGCCACGTGTTTCGTCTGGGACGTATATAGGATACGTAAGCGTATTCGTATAATGTATAGTATAGGTGTGTGTGTGTGTGTGTGTGTGTGTGTGTGTGTGTGTGTGTGTGTGTGTGTGTGTGTGTGTGAAGAAATGCGATTTTTCAAAAGGTTTCTTTTTTTTTTTGGTAATAACAGAATTATTCAGAAGATTCGATTTAACTTTGTCACGCGTGTTGCCCCATCAATCTTAACACCTTTGAACCCGTCTGAGATATCAAAATAGACCACCGCCGTCGAAAAACACACGTCGCGCACAGTGTATACGGTTTGACCTGGACGTCTCGTAGAATTTCCGAATCAATTTTCACTGGAGCGCGACAGGGGAATAATGTTTTAAAGAAAAATCCTGCTGCAGATAAGCGTAAAAAATCTGAAACGTCAAAGAAAAAATACAATAATTAGATGTATGATATTATACGCCAACTACGTACAGTGTTTCTTCATTTCTTCAATAATTTAAACAAATCGATTCTCGTTTCTCATTAACGGCATTACAACCAGTGTGGCATTACTACAATGCTAATATATTTAGTACAATTATTTGAAATAATTAATATAATAATATTCGTCATCACTCGTCGTCACTCGGGTATCGCAAAATTGTTTTCATTTCATATTCACATTTAAAAAACTATATTTAATTGATTTTTATCGACTGAAAAATGGATGGTTGGTATTTTGTCATTTTGCTTTAATTTTTTATTCGGTTTGGTTTTGAAGGGATTCTTCAGACTCTATCTTTGTACGCAACTCTGCCACCCAGTATATCTATTATATAATGAATAATAATCAACAACCATTTTTTCGTCGAAACTACTAGCTACCTGGGCTGTTGTCTTTCCATCGAGCTTTATCATTAATGTAGTATATTCCGGTACAAATCCATCCGAATATTTCTGGAATTTGAGTCCAAGCAATTTTGGATTAATATTCTATTCTGTGAAATTTGAAGTTCTCGTCCAGTACATTAAAATTTAGGTGTATCTTGTTTCAAACAGAAATTCTCACTTTAAATAATATTATAAGGAAAATCTTATAGCTGGGTGACAATAGCACAGGTGATGATGGAAGGACAATGTATCTGTGTATACAAATATAAGCGGTATACATTTTTTATTTATATAAAGAGTAGCATCATAACTGTTTAAGCTATATATTTCCCCAGAGACACAACTGACATATTTTATATTATAAAGTAAGAACCATATTCATAAAATAATGATTTGAACATAAATTCTAACAAAAAACATGACACATACCTGTGGTGTGAACTGTGAAGTACACTCACGGTAATCAAAAAAAGCAACCAACTTTTCAATCAAATTTGAAATTTCCATTTAATCGTTTTTATTGGTTCTTTGCTTAATATAGCATATATAGCAATATAGTATATAGTATATTCTATCTGAATCGTATAAAAAACGTTCATTACATTCACGTTTCTATTTGCAGGTATAATTTGTACTATTTATAAGTAAATGAAACCTAATACCTAGTACCTACGTCACTTAAAAATCTTAAATCGGTTTTTTTTATTACTAAAAAATTCTAGTTGAGGAAACGAATATCAAATGTATTACGTTTTTTTAGGTCATGAGTTAACTCGCATCTGGTTAAAAAAAAATAGATCAGTGGACGGTGAGTTGACGCACATACACATATACTCGTCCGTTTTTTCTCTGAAGTAATATAAAACAAGGCAAAATAGCTTTGACGATAATTCATTCTGATTTATTCCTTACGGATTTCGCCGTGGACAAAAGTAATAATAATAATAAGAAAAGTCAGCTGACCACGTAAAGGAAACGACACAGTTCGCTGATTTGCAGTTAAAGAGGGTACCGTACGGGATGGGGCCAAACGAAGCGAAACGGGGGGGAGGAAATAAATGCATTCAGCGAACAGTATATGTGTATACATTATTATAGTACCTATATAGTTTGTTGTATATATAGTATAGAAAGAGAAAGAAATTTGAAAGAAGTTTGTCCTGACGGAATGGGGGACGGTTTAGAAAACGATTCAAAGATTTATAATATATATATATATATATATATATATAGTGAATATATAAAGAAACTCGTACAAAATCGTTCGTCCTTATAAAATGCGATTTTTACAATCGTTTCTCGAATGTAAACAAATTTAATATATTATTATATATACTGAGATTTAGCCATTACTGTGTTTACTAGAAATTATATGCTCGTTTTAACCAATCGCTCGAGTCGTTTGACAATTTAACTGGAATCTAAATTTTAACATACTTGGCTGTTTCTCCCCGCAATATACAGCTAACTGCCTAAAAAATAAATCAATAAAAAATTGAGACATTTCACGTTTTGATCATTTTGATTTCGCCTGCAAATATCTGCATTTAAGTGGAGTAAGAATGCGTTATTTGACATCGTGATTTGACGATTTGTTTTATTTTAATTGATTTAATACCGGTACCCACTACGTCTCTGTATATTCAATTAAATAAAATGTCAACAGCGTGTTTAAATGATAGCAATAATAACCTTACGCCATTAAGTGTAAAGCGGAGAAGTAAATGAGGTGTAAAGTTTTTATATATTATACATATAGCCATATAGGACCAATAATGTACCATACTCCGATTGGCGAGTAAAGGTACCGATAGGTATACTGAAGATTAAAGTTCTTCTCTCAAATCGCTTTTAAACGAAACCCGAGCGCGATTTGTAAACAATTAACTAATTGTATCGTTTTGTTTGTTCGCAGGATGTTGTTTTGTAACATATTATACGAGAAAAGCCGCTCTCGACGCTCAAAATGCTTTGCACAATATCAAGACGCTGCCAGGGGTAAGAATCGATCTCTCTCTAATTATATATATATAATGTTATTTATTTATTTTTAATTCAGCTGTTTATATGAAATTAGTATACTTACACTATGTCACTATACCACTAGAGTATAATTATACTAAATTATTTCTTTTCGATTTCTCTATACCTTCTTCCTCCTCCTCCTCCTACTAACCAAACCATAAGTCTTATTATTTGCTCATCCAACGATTGTGGGTCGGTTTTTTGGCCTTATATATATATTATTATATCGTAACACTACCACGATAGACTGACAAAAACGCTTTAATTACGTCTCTATAATAATATCGCTTCTACAGCTAATTCCGCCGTTTTAAATCAATTAGAGCAAGATTAATGGCGACGCCGCCGGCGGGACGTTTCGATAGCGCGCGCGCCCCCAGTTCGGTGACATTGTTTTTACAAAGCTGGTACAAGACGTCTCGCGGAAACCAGCGGACCGAAACACACAAAAACCGTCGTCGAAACGGCGCAAAAGGGACAAGATAAAAAAAAATCGCTCTCAACACAAAGGAATTTTTCACCGCAGAGCATTTTATAATGATCTCTCCTCGCACACCCTCACCACCACCCCGTGCCATCCACTATACCGACTAACCTTACGCATACTATATATATAATATATATGTATACACCACCGCGTCCACCCATCATGCCACTGCGGACTTTTGCGCACACCTAAACGCGCGAGTAAATCGTTCAGAAAGGGGAAAAATTTAATTTGCATATTATCGCATTATCACGCCGCATACCTATAATGTAGTCGAGAACTTTCGAAATGTAAAAGTATATCACAAGTACATATATTCCAATACTCGTATATAATATAACGTACGTATGGAGGATTTAACCATAATTGTCCACTGATATTACATTTATATTCGAGCATATCGCATATACTTATAAATTCCAGGTGCATCCTGTATGCTTACGCCGTTTAATGATCTTTGTCCTAATTTACCAACCTAATACTATGATGTGGTTATTTTAACAGGCTCATTTTCGTTTCTTCGACATCTGTACTGCAATAATAACGTATATCATAATACTCGATGTAACAACGAGGTTTACTACAGCGCCTAAGGGAAAATAAAATAAAATACAAATATTCAAAACCCACAACTAAAACTAAGACAGTCGAACTTGTTTCTAATAGACGTGGAAAAAAATAGTGAAAATGTAAAATGTATAATACATGATTTTTATAATTTTTTTTTATAATATAACCCGATAATAATATACCTATTATGCAATATTATAAGCTTAGATTTTTTTCATATTTTTAAATACACAAATAACAAATATTATAATCAGCTTCAATATTATTATACTTTTTGACTGTGATTTTGGATAATTTATTTATGAAATCGACGAATAAAACAACAATAAAACATAAAAATACATTTTAACTTTAAATTGCCAATTAAAAAGTATATAATAATATAGTATTATACCTAATATTGTTATCACGAATGAAAACGTTGTGTAATTTATCATATATTTAACTGAATTGCGTATTATTATTTATTTTCATTTGATGTTATATGGCAATACTCAATAAGCACATGAATTTGAATTCAATGTGTTCTACGTCCTTTGAGTTGGTAATAAAAAAAAAAAATAAGTCATTAGTCTTCCACCCACACGACTGAAGTATGTAGCGAGAAGAATGATCACTATAGGCTTCCGAGGGTGAGTTCACGCCTTAAAAGTACGAGGGCTGACGTATTATATAGTGCCATTGAAATCTGAATAAGCCAATGTATAGAAATAAAAACACGACGAGAGTATGTTTGACTCGGTGGAATGGCAAACAATTTACGTTCAATAACGAATCGGTTCCGACCAAAAAAAGTATATTTGGTACAATTTTTATTTTTTACCTAGGTATTATATATAATATAATATATAAACAGCGATAATAGCAATCATTGGAAGTTTAAAAAAAACCTCATATGATAACCTTTTTTTATTTACTGAAAGTCCTCGAGGGCAGTTAATCGATAAGGTACTACGTAAATGATGTGTACCTATATTATTATAACATATATTTGTATCTTGTGTGTGTGTGCGTGAGTGACCACCACTTCATCTATACACCCTAGGTAGACGGTTTCTTTGTACAATAGCGAAATACACTTTTATAATCCATTTAGACTTCATTAAATAAATGTCAATCAAGCTGTAAATTAAGCACGTAAATGTCTAAATGAACAGCTTAATGTGATCAAAGCGCTTTCTGAATTTATATGTTTATTGTAGTCGTATAGGTAAACGAATCTAAAGAGCTTAGCTCAATTTATGGAGACAAGCTATAACGCCAAATGAATTAATATTATTATTGTTATTATTATTATTTCTGGTGAAACATATTAATGTTATGCGTATTTACCGTTGTATCTTTTGTGTTCTATGTTATAATTATTCATTTTAATTCAAAGGCCCCCGGGGTATGTTTTGTATAAACACGGAAAACTGAAAATCCTTTGATAAAACGCGTTAAACAGAATTACTATGACTATTATTATTATTATTTAAGAGTCTAGATTTAATGCCTCAGAGGAAAACGATTAATTAAATATGTATTTAGTCGGTTTAGGCAAACGATTCCAAGATAAATCGCTTATTAATTAATATATAATATTATATAGTTATTTTAAATTATTATCAATGTCGTCGTCGTCACAGCAGTTAAAAAGTATACTACCAACATTTTGTAATTGCTTTTTATTTACGCTTCACCTGCATATTATGTTAGGAGATTATACAAGTATGGGGACGGTCATACAAGACGTGCGTACCGTTGAACATTTGTGTTCAGCAGCTCTCATTTAGCTTAGTATACCCACTATTAAACTTATTTAATATTTACTACAAATTTAAAATGTTCATAACTCGCTTCAAAATAAAGTATCGTTTCCAGTAAAGCACAGACAATGTTGTTACTTTTAAGCTTAACAATAGGTAAATTCAAGCCGGATTTCCAATTATTTAGCGTGTCTAAATGTCTAATATATTAGACTTGTTTAGGTAACATGTTACCAACCTTTTGTTGTCTACATATTAAATATACGAAACACTACACGCTGTAGAGGAGACCCAAAGCTTCACTCTGATATTAAAATTAACGAAGCTAAATTAGAACCGTTGAACATAAATTTGCCATGTTACGAACTTGTAAGACAGTGACAACACGTGCGGGTGAGATGTAATAATTATCTTAATTATTATTATTTGTTTGCTAGGAATGCGATCGCATGCTAAACCTTTATATAGATGTGTTATTGTACAATATGCAATAAAAATGAAATGAAATGAAATTATATTTTCTAAAACTTTTTAACCTTACCAAAATTATCAGGAATAAATAATATTTATTTTTAATAAGTCGTTTTTGGTGAAATACAGTATTAGTATGTAAATTACTTTGGTTAACGGTACGTACCCGACGTCGCGACTTATCATTCCACTTTAAATACGCAATCCTGAACCGTATAATATATGAAATAAAATTATTATTTATTTAAAAAATACTCAAAATACTCAGTCAACTTCCGAATTCTTTTCGCAGAGCTGAGACCATGTCGCAGTGCCTTTCATAATATCCAATCTCCATCTAAATCCTATCCGGAAACGTTCAACGGCATTATTACAATTCTCGTCGTTCTAAAACTTTTTAACTACGAAATTACTCGAGTATATATTATGTATGTAGGTTCAGTTATAGTTATATGTATATATATAACTATAACTGTACCTATATATTGTACATATTATATAGTATATATATGTATGTATATAGTATTTGTGTATGTAAATAAACATTCGGTCTTGGATAACCTTCAGTTTTTTTTTCTTCCTGCATAATAAGTAGCAGAATCCAAACCGAAAGTTTAGCCACAAATTTCATCTTCTATCCTTTTTTTTTTTATTATTATTTCTTTATCCGTTTTCTTTCGTTCTTATTATCCTGTCGCAATTCAATTATTATACCGTCAGTTAGAGTTTTTTCCTTTCTTTTTCCATACATTTTTCGTCCACGTGTGTATACGTTGTATTCCCCAGAGAATCTCAGTTCTCTAGTCCAAGCGCACATGTTACCTAGGTGAATTTTTTTCTAAGTAAAAGAAGAACATATCAGTTCCCCGGAGAAATGTCTATTGGTATTTTTTTTTCTTCTGAAACGGATACCATAAGTAGATTGCAAAAAAGTATAACTATACTAAAATTAATATTTTAATTTATGTGCCATTTTATAATAATATATTATAGCCTATAGGTCCATACCGATAAAGGTGCCGATGTATTTATACCGTCATTCTTTAAACCACAGTAAAGTTCTCACTACAGAATTACCAAAGTATAGGCCAAACGTCTTAATTCATAATAAATTATATTATATAAAATTATATAATTCTACCTCTAGGTACATCGTCGTATTGATTTTTTACGAAACAGCCGATGTATCACGCGCTGTCTGTTCTATTTATGAAAAATATTAAACGACATAGTTTTTTTTTTATCTTTGGCCATTTCGTTCAACCGAAATGCGTATAGTGAGTAGCGACTAATATATAACGTTAGTATATAATATAGATTATAGATAACTAATTCGAAGCTTATTAGTTTAAAAACAAATCTGAAGTGAATAAACACTCAACGAATTTTACACAATGTACATTAATACATTATTCTACCTGTAAAAAGTACAAACAAACGTATGCTTAAATCATACGCACAGTTTCAAATGTCTAATATTATCGCCAATAGATAATTCATTATAATCTAAAGCACTTATAAAGAGCTATACTAGGTACTTATTGTAGTTTATTATCATACTTACCATTTTTTTAATCTCAAATTAAATTATTACGACTCACTCGTTTTAAAGCTTAATTTTTTTAAGAACTTTTCCTATATTATATAACGATGCAATGGCATAATGTTTTTGCTAAAACTATTATCCAATGGTATGTAGGTAATATGTTTAAATGTTTATTTTATAGAATAACTAATTTTCATGATATATATATATACACATGTACACATACAAACATAATATTATAATATCCTTATAATGAACTCCAAACTCGACATAAGAGCTGTATAATATAATTTTTTAAAGCTGATTTGTTTTTTTATCATACCTAACAATTTATTATTCCAACTAAAAGAGGATCTGATAAAAATGAAGCGTTTGTATAGTGTAGTAGGTACATCTCATATTAGCGTTTGTAAATTAAAAAACCTTAAATTATACGGACTTGTATGAACGCTGAAAACACAAATTATTAATTAACTGTAATAATATTTGAATAGCATTTTATCATGTTGAAACGGATAAGTCAAACATGAAATATACAATGTAGTATAAAGGTACCTATATACTTTAACATGTACCTAGTTAACCACATAAAGTTAAGCAATTTAAAAAAAAAGTACTACGTCAGTGTACAACAGTACGTTAAACCATTAAATTGTATTTTTATAACCTAAGAAATTGTGTATAATATTAAAGTAGTTAGATAATTTTAATACAATAAATTATCAATCGCAATTTACAGAGCCACTATATTACTATTCTCAATTAACCTTCGTTTATACTTTAAAGGAATGTACTTATATAAGTAGTATATAGGTACTGACGTACTATCAGATTTTGAATGGAGGCTTTTCATTAAATATTGTATATTTCAATGTAATGTACTATACTTAACACTTGGCCCATATGGGTGTTTATAATGTAAATAATAAATAAATTACCTATGTCAACATATTAGACTGTATAGGTGCATTTAATGTGTATATACTTCAATAGCGTAATCTTGCTCAAATCATACTACTAATTACCTCTAATGTATTTTTTACAATTATTGTCCTAAAAGCTAAAATGATAATATTCTATATCCCCGGTTATGAATTATGATAATGTTGCGTATAATATTAAGATAATTTGAAAAAGAATTTTCAACACTCGAATAGATACAATGCTATGGTATTAAAATTATGAAACAGTTTATCAAATCATTCATGCGTATAACTTTAACACGAGCTAAGATCGATAGATTTAACTGAAAACTTAATTTAAAAAAAACAAAATCGCAATCGTGAGTTATAACTGCAAGATTAAGTCGTTAGTGAACAGTGAGTGAGAGGAAAAGAATCGAATTAAATGTTGTTTTTTTCATTCAAAAATATTTCACTCGTCAATCAAAATACCTGAACCCCTCCCATACCAATAAAATATATAGAATTGAGATTAACAGATTTTACCCTCTAAAGGTGTTTTTTTAATCCAGGACATCAATGAACAGGAATACAATGGTGATATAGGGTGTTTATCTATTCAGGTATTGGTCTACAACAAAAAAATAAATACGAAGATCATTTATACAAGTACATAAAGAGGTCTTTGTTTATATATATAGATATGTATTATGTATATACATATCTATACATAGAGAGATCACTAAAGGCATTCCAAGCAACGTTGGTCCATCTGTGGACGACTTTTCTCCATTTATAGGCTAGTACTTATCTGCGAATCATATGGGTACGCGTTCGTTATTTTGATCCCGGTTAAGCGAGCCGTGATGGATTCCGAATCACACTTAAACTATTAAGGTCACAGAATTTATGAAATTTATTTATTTTGTGGTGCAGTCGTCGTTGGTTGCAAACGATATTTCCCATTTAACTATTCATATAATCCCTAACAATAAAACAATATTATTTCATGATCTATATAATGCCAAAGTAGGCTTACTTGTTCATTTTTGGCAATACTCGTATGATACCTGATAGCTGTTAGTACGATACCATGGTAGAGTAAGATCCGCCGCACAAACAAGCATGCATAAAGTATTAACATATACCCTTTGCCATTTAAATCAATGTGAAAACAATGTAAAACAATTCGATCGAGGTCATTGGAAAACTACAAGAAAAAAATAGGCCCTCTGTCCACCTCGTATTTCCACACGCACCGTTGTTGCCTATAGTCGTACCTATGCATAGTCGAGAGTATCGATTTTATTTTATTATTATTATTATTAATAATAATAATAATAGGTAGGCACCTACAGTAGGTATACGTCACGCGGCGTCTGTTTTCGCCGTCCTACGACGGTCTGAATGTAATATAATTTATTCACTTTCATCATTTTTTAACGTACACATCCTTTGATACGATTCGACAGCTAAAAGTGATTCGGCATGTTACGACAATTGTACAAAACAATACAATCGATCGACGATTTATTCGCTTCGATTATTATCGATTTTGCGGTGTACCTATAAAATAAATTGTATACAACACATTATACTTTGTAGTATTGTACATTATATTATTATGCGAAAATAATGCCTACCTAGGAAACCCTGTCGAATAATATATAGGACGTGATGCCCGTCCGCGGCCTGTAATCACATTAAAAAACTAAAACTATGTCCTCGCGGAGAGTTAATAACCGTAAATTATATTATAATATTATATTATACACATTACCAACATCATCTATTCAATACACGTATTACATAATAATGTATAATATAGATACAATAATGTATAATATAGATACATAATATTGAGCGATAGTATTAATATCTGCTATCAAACCCCATTTCTGTTTATCTTTTCTGCCTAAAAACTAAATGGTGTTAAGTCGTTTCATTCGCATATTACATTTGATACGTAAAACTTTATTTAAATCGTATCAAGTACTAATGTTACTGTCTCCAATATTTACTGTCTTTTGAATTAGATGTTTGACAAATAATGAGATACAATTAATAAAAATTGTATTTTTTTTTTATAGATGCACCACCCGATACAAATGAAGCCCGCTGACAGTGAAAATCGAAGTGGTGAGTACCTTTATATACATTGGAAATCGTTTAGAACTGAAGGGAGGGAGGGGGAAACGTCACTGGTAAACCAATATGTACATGACTTATCACGTTAAATTATAATAAATAATTATTTTTTTTTTTTTTATTGATCTTAAGCTTCGGCAACTGAGGCCATTAGCTGTAGTAGGATTTGTATTGTATATTTTGGGACGGTAGGGGGGAACACGTGTGTGTTTGTTTTTGGCAGAATTTCGAATGGGGCACCCGTAGGTTTCTGCCATGCCCCGGGGGTGGGGGATGGCAGCACTTGTTCTCCGGTCACCGCGACTTGTCCGGAGAAAAATGCCGCCCGGTAGCCGAGGATCGAACCGCGACCGGCTGCGTCGCAGCGGACGCGGCAGACCACTCGGTCACCTCATCCCCCAAAATAATTATTTGTCGATTCTATTTTTTGCCAATGTTTATTTTCACTGTCACCTTATTGAATTCAACCCCTACTGCAATATTGTCGTCCTTCGTCGCTTCGTATACACAGGCGTGAATTCAATCACTGAATCCGAGAAAACGTTTCCGATTCCGAAAATATACTCGATAAACATAATTATAATTCACCCTATCCGCGTCGTGTATAGAAAACCAACGATAACTACGGTGTGTCGGAGTCATATTATATTATTGATAAGCGATCGACATTTCCATACCTTTCCCCCGCTGTAGAATGAATCGGCGCAAATATAACGGTATGGTGGTGGTTTGCAAACAGTATGCAAAACGCAAATACTAGCAGTAAAATAACACTTGAAAAAACTGACATGCCTATTGTAATATACGTATATAGTGTGACCGAAATGACCGTATTATAAAACATTACCGGAGTAATAATAAATGATGCCGAGTTTGGGGAGGATATAAAAACACACGATGGACTCCAGAAATAATGATTTAAATGCGGTTTTGAATTCGAAATAAAATTATGGCCCGTCGTCGTCTTGCTCTTAGATGCGCATAATATTCCCGTGCCCTCGAAAACGGCTTTATTCTGAACGATAATTAATGTATCTCTCCGTGAACCCGCGGGGCTGTTGCCGTCTCATCGGAGTCTGTTTCCGGAGATTTATGTTGTATCCGTTTTGCTAACGCGTACCTACCAGTATCATGGCCGTTCACAATGACGATGAGTCAACTCTGTTAAATCGTTAGTACGGGATAACGGAGGAGTTCGTTCCACTTCGCAAGACGTTTGTCAATTTCGAAAAAAAAATCCGTTTCAGATCGCAAGACGAATAATAAGCAGAATCTAATATTCCACACGATTTTTCACACATTGATGTTGGTTATTGTCGATTGTAATGGTATAATCTATGCAATTATTGCAGATTGGAAGGGTAGTCTTAAAAATATCAAATGCAAAACCACCTGTACATCCGTCATCCCATGTAATGTAGATATTATATTATTCAGATGCGACAAAATTATGGTACTATATTTTTATATACCAACTACCAAGGCTGTATAAATTAAGTCGTGAATTGTTCCATACCCAATATTATTTAACTTTTATTTTTTCATAAAGGTTCATTAGTAGAAGTTATTCGATTAGAGTGATATTTAAACAAACGATTAGGAAAGTTGTATGATTTAGTTGTTTATGATTAATTTTGCTTAAGATATTTTAAGAATACGATTTCTTATGGGGCTATAAATTTAAAAAAAAACACATTTCCAAAAAGCATAGTATTTACATTGTTAGTAGTATCTACATATATTAAAACATTTTTACATTTTTAATACATCATGGAATATTTGAATAGTATTTTATTAACCCTTTTATGGCCTAGACTAAGATTTAAGAAGTTTTACAAATAACAAATTACACCAACCAATGTAAATATAATTCACAATAACTTATGTTCAGGTGTCCCTGCAATGTGCTCCTTTTTCACTAATTTTCACGTCACATGTCACAAATATTACTGTCTTCAAATTTACTTATTTATTATATAACACAGTATAGTTTGCAAAGAACAATATTTTAACTTGTTGGCTATCAGAACCATTTTCAAGAAACTATAATTTACCAATAAATAACCTAACCTCGAGAGAAATTTCAAATAACTTTCTCAGTGTACCACGTAGATTTATTATAAGAATAATTATATTCGTTTTAAACCAGTTTTTTAAAAAAGTACCACCCTTTATGTAAAGGTAAGCAATATCAGGTAATGTTTAAAAAAAATATATTTGCTATTTTCAATTTGTTTGCAATTTTAAACCATTTCGTTTTTTTTAAATTTCTACCAATCAACAATAAATGATGCCTCTAAACATGGTGAAATACTGTATTAACAGCGTAAATGATCACTTTTTGCCTATTTAAAAAGCCAGAGATTTATAAATAATCCATCGAAAATTTAAGTAGATAAACTAAAATAGATATTAATTTTTTCAATGTCTATCTGCACAAAAAAAACGTATTTGAATAATATGTTTTCACGGAGTGATCGACTCAACGCATCAAAATCACTATTAATGAGGCGCTCAAAGCGTTCAATCGTTAAATCAATCACCCTGTATAGTTAGGACACCGTAATACAAACAAAAACAGATTAATTTATACTTCTGAATATCTGAATATCTGAATATCTGAATACGATATTATTGATATTATTATCTTTGCCTTCATTTTAATTATTATATATTAATAATGAATACTAAATATCACAAGCGACACTTTTAATTAATTTTCACATTGACTTGTGTAATTCAAATTATAATAAAAGTTAAGAAAAAATATTTAATCAACAAAACAGTGAACATAATGAAGTTATTCAGAACTAAATTCTTTTGAATTAATTATTTGTCGTTATTATTATTATTATTAGTAGTAGTAGTAGCAGTAGTATTGATAACGCTTATATGTTTTCCACTTTTCACGCATTACAACTATACACACCGATATCACTGTACAAGATAGTAAATATAAATAATAATTATTATAATACCTACTTTCAAATTTAATATTAATAAAAAAAAATCTTAAATATTTTACCTAATATAAATATTGATATACTATGTATAGTAATGCGTTATGTAAATTGTAATACTTTTTTAAATATTACATTGATCATAATAGCATCAGATCTACACACCATTTTTCACTATTTTTTGTGCCTTGTAACAGGTCAATAAAAGTGAGCTTTTAATAAGTTAAAAATAAGCTATTTTAACCCATAATTACTTGACATAGGTATTGTAGACTGTAGTTTTGCAACTTAAAACATGATGTGTAAATACAAACCTAATATCTGGATTCTAGGGGTTGATAAAAACCCCTTAAGTGAAACGGTACTTTCATAGTTCTATCGTGTATGATATATAATATACCTATATTATTTTTTAATGAGAACATTAAATTAATCGTTTAAAATCAATGTAGGGTGACATGCAAACCTATTTATTAAACGTCACTTATAATACTAATTACAAATTACAATATTATAATAAATATATTATAAAAAACATAATTGGAATGAAATGATAACTACTTTTATTAGGAGACAGCTTTTATTCTATCCTTTTGGTTCATTTTAACATCAATAAGACATCATAATTCATAACGCGCACATTGTCAAACAATTATTTTGTTTAGTACTACAAGGATACAGGTCTTTCTTTAACTATTTTCATAACCTTGTTATTATTGTTTTTCAGTAAAACCCAGCGGGCGGCAATAAAAGGTCTATATTTGATAAGCATCCATTCTTGTATATTTAATAAAATCTTAAAATCCTCAAAGTTTTCAAAACAAAAAAAAATATTTGTTTATTTTCCCGGAAACTTTTTGATTCCCTTGCTTATTTAATTTGTTCGCAATTTGATTAGTTGGTTTATTTTACTCATCATCGTTTGGCTTCTCATTCGATTAAAAGTGTATCGTCAATAAATAATACTAAGAAGCGTCTCGAATCAACATTTTTAAACAAACTATTACTTACAACCGTACAACGACATTATGTTTCCATGTCCACTTTTAAATTACATTTTATTTGTTTTTCCAATAATTGATGTCATTGACGATGACAAATATTTCACAACAAAAGGCTAAATGGTAAAATACGTTATACAACTGAATACAATTTTGTAGATTAATTGTAAGTGATGGGCGAAAAAATTAAAGTTTTCTCTTGATTATTTTATACAGGTGTTGTAAAATAATATATTAAATTCAAATCGAATTATTCTCAATTAACTTGCACGATGTAACACAATATTAAATCATGTGTTATTTAATCGTGTTGGCATTATTGACGTTATTCTATCAATAAAATAACATGTTTTAATTCTGATTCAACTAAATAATATAATAAGAACTCTCTATTAAAATGTGAACCGGCATTATAATAATATATTATATTAGTGATTTCCAAACAGATTATTTTTGCAGGCAATATCATAAATAAATTAATATAAATACATAACGGATAACTGAACTGTTTTGACTTGACCGTTATAAAACTGTTCAGTGAACAATAAATTCCCACAAACGTATGCAAACACTTGAAAAAATTTAAAATGTGAAAAGTGAAATTAAAAATAGTGAGTACCTACTCCTACTGATACATTTTGTAATCCGGAGTATATAAATATTTCATCGACGATCTTTATAAGAGATGGGTTATAATATTTTGTCCAATGATAATGATTATAATAATAACTCCGTATCTTTTTTTTTCAAACATAAAATGTCGTCCCGAAAATGGTTGTTTGTGACTTCCGAAAGGTCGTTACACGGTTCGTTTGAACGTTATCGGATTCAATAATATTATAATGTATGTATAATATAATATAAGTCTGCCGTACCATTATGAGCCGTATGTATGTCCCTGGAATTATGGATCATAATATCCGAAGCTAAATTTAATTCTCTTGGTAATGGGGTTCTAAACTGTGGAAAAACGGGGCCAGCCCTACGGGACACACGCGCCCGCCGTGAATTTATTATCCGAGTATTATGATTATAATGGTTTCGTATATTATTATACAAATATATAATGCGCGTGCGCAGTGCGCACACACTCACAAGCGTATCACCAGACTTTAATATAATATTATAATATACATACTGGGAAGTAGGTACCTACATTGTGTGTGATTATGATAGTAGTTATAATAATAATAATGACAATGATAATGTACCGTGGTATATTTATGAGCAAATATGAGGGATTGGACAAAGAGTGCGTTTTTACAACACGTAATTATATTAATAGTAATAATATATGTTAAGATCAATCATTATCATCTCAGTACGTCTCGCGTCACGTGACACGGGCAGTGCTCGAATTCAGGCTCCTGAGGCTCCACTTCAATTTTTTATATTTTGAGAGGACCATTTCTAATAATTTTCATTAAAGAGGGGGTACGGAGTGTTTTATTTTTCTAAAATAATATTGTAATTTTGTAATTTCGTAAACGTACACATGTACCTGTTTAATAAGATATTAAAATTCAATTTGTTAGTTTTTTTGTATGATAATTGATAACGCGGTCAAGTTTAATCTTTCTAAGCAACGCTAATTGTTTTCAAGTTTGGGAATCCCCTTTCTTATATTTTTCCAACTTGAGCACTGGTCACGTGACGATTCCCTCGTCTGAATTAAATATTAACCCCAAAGACCATACGCGTTGGTGGAGACACAACACAAAATATAATATTATACTGCATAGTGCATATACGTTTTCGCGTTCACATTCGAGCTGAAACATCCCCCGATGGTGCTCAGGCGTATGTTTGTAATACCGACGCAGTCCTCTCTTTGATCCCCATCCCCTTCGTGACACGGCAATAAGTATAGTTTTGTTCTTGGTCGTGTCCCTATGACATTAGTAATATTTCCGTTTTCTGTTGTTGTAGTCATTTAATCTACCAGAGCAAAGGTTAAGTCTCTTTTCCCTTTAAAAGCCCACGCGTGTATATATGTGTATTATAAGTAGGAAATGTGTTTTTCCATTACTATTATTATCATTTAGAAATAGTATACTGTTGTTGTTGTTGTAGTGGTAGTAATAGTGGTATATTTTGTAGTTGTAGGAAGAAACAAAACCTTTGTAGACAGTCATATTTCTTTTTTGTCTAAGAACGATTCGAACGAAAAGCAAAAGCGCATTACTTACGCTCCACTCCGTCATCGAAGTCGTGTCCGTTGACTTTTTCTCTATGATACATGACGTACGATTTCATTATTATTCTTTATGCCTACATTTATTTTACTTTCCTTTATGGTGATATTAAAGACTCAGCCTTTGCATGTACACAACATAGTATTATAAATTATAATATAATATAATACAATATATTATGTATGGCCGCATACACAAGCAAAAAAAAATAACATTCTGTTTTTATTGACATTGCTCATTTACCTTTCTTGTCATCCCAAAAAATCATATTAAATTATTTTCCATAAATATTTATATTTTGTGTCTACATTTAGGTACTCTTAAAGTCTTAACTACTGTTTTGTATGATAGGTACTCAGAAATTTACTGATTTATGCATTAATTCAATTTTTTTTTTGTGGCTTTGTAAACCACTCTAAATATTTATCAGATTGCATTAATTTATAAGTAATTTGTTAAACATCAATAGTTGTAATTTTTAATTTGACCAATAAACTGTATTTGTATATTTTTTTAGTATCATATTAGCTGTTCAACTATATAACTATATTTATGATTTATGATGAAATCGTTTCTATATTTGATGAACTGCGCACACAAATTGCGGCTCGTTTGATTGGATTGAATGTAATGCTATATTAATTTGGTATTATCATAACTACTATCGTTTATTATTGAGGTATCACGTTTCTGTTTATAAAAAAATCATTTGTTCACATAATATGTGCGACATATAAATATATAATATGCCATGTCTCATGTCTCTGCGGTATTCTTTCGACCAATTTTAAAATGATATAAATTCGAAAGCATTCCAGTACTCAAGCACCCTCCTCATTTCTTAAAGTTAATTTGAGTAAATGTCAGCGATACAATAAAGTGTGTGTTATTATATTATTGTATTAAATGCGTATCGTGTATGTGTATTGCACTGCTGTATATTATTTATACTAATATATCCTACTAGCTGTAGTACTGTACGCGTTTTATTTAACTCAATGCTGAAATGCTTGGTTCAAATAAAAAAAAAAATTGAGCGGACGACCTAACATTTGTTTTTTCTTGGTAGCTTAAGGTTAAAAAAAACACTTATTAACTAATATACTTCTAATTACTAA
This sequence comes from Myzus persicae, assembly GCF_001856785.1. Lineage (NCBI taxonomy): Eukaryota > Metazoa > Arthropoda > Insecta > Hemiptera > Aphididae > Myzus > Myzus persicae. The sequence goes on from NW_019103374.1 coordinate 221,505, forward strand.
AGACATACAAACGGCAGCAACGTAGCAATATTTTAAACAGTTTAAACGTTTTAACGACAATTTTAAATATTATTGCTTGAAGGTATTTAAAGTAAAGATTTATCGGCCAACCATAGGAGGTATAATTTATAAAATGCCATCGGGTAAACTATAGATGAAACGAACACGATTCGAACTGCTAAGTGTAAAAAGGACAGTTGATATTGATGGACATATACTGGAGCTGTAGTGGTATCTTACCAACATTTATAAAATGAGATCTTGACTCTGTGATCAGGACTTGCGTAAGAGAGGAAGTTGTAGTTCAATGAAGAGAGTTGTGTTTGTAGAATATAATATATTAATGTTTATTCAATACTGTTAAATGTTTGTGGTCAGAGCAAAAAATCTTTTCCTGAAAAAATTAGTAACATTACCCAATATTTAGTCTGGACTTACAGTACAAGCGAAAATTTTAGGGCTCAGCCCAACCTTTTGCATATATACCCTAAAATATACTAGGAATGAAGTCAAGGAGCCAGGGAGGCGGCGATGTTAGGGCGCGGCCAAAAGACCAAACTGAGTTCTACAATTGTGGGATAGTAGACTACTATTCTAACGCTACAGAGGAGTAAATCCCGTATTTATATAGTATCTTTTTAGTCCTAGCTCCTAGCTTATGAATACTAGGTATTATACAGGAGACTTGGAGATGGATCAATGGTGTTGTTGTTGTAATATAATAGTCGTCCTTGTTCATATTCGAAGCTAAAAGATGATTCTACGAACTGCTGAACAGGTACGATAAAAAGTGTTGTTTTTCATAATGACGATATGATATTATATATTTTTAATTAAAACTTGGCTATCTCGATTCTCGGAATCGGGGAAGATTGTCGTAGAATATTTGATACATTACGTAGGTAGAATACAATGATAATATTTATTATACATTATAATATATTAAATATAGTTAAGCGATTTCGTCGATTTATTACACAGCGCGGCAAACAACAACCAGGATCATTCAAGTTTAAACATTGCTTAACTGTTAGTATTATTCGCCCGGAATCGTACTGACGCCTAACACCTACCTTTCTCAATACGTTTTTGTAGTCTGATTTTTGTTTTTGAATGTGTGTATACTGTATACGTTAACAACTATAATATAGTATGGCGCATCATTCAATAGAAAACTGTATAGCGTTCAATGCTAAATGACTTCCGGTGTTTACCAATACAGTTTTTGTCCATCATTTACTGAAGACACGTGTATCAATTGAAAATTTTACAGATACAATCTTGGGTATACGATATATAACAGTGTAATGTAAACTAGGAGGTTAAACTAAACTTCCAAAACATTAATAATAACAAGGAAAATCAGATAATAACATTTGAACTCAATGCTCGCACATTCCAATACTACGCATAAGTGATTTTAAATACGAATCACAAACGATATAAATTATAAATAATCAAAAAATGTGTTGAATTTCCCACGTGTAAGTGTTAATTTTTCATTCAATTGTGCTTATAAGATGGTATCTATAAAATTCGATATTGAAAAGAAGGAATAAATAAATGTATAGTTTAGCTTTCTTTATAAACCTTGGATCTCGGAGAGGGAAAGTGGAGTATAGAAACTAGAACCCTCTACCTCTACCAACCGCCACGCTACTAGATAAGTTTTTTTGTATGGTTACGACGATGCATGTATAGTGTATACATGCTGAATGGAACAAGCATGATATTGACTAAGTATATTGGCTTCGTCGTCATTTTAAAACTTCTTGTTCTGTTAAAAATTGTTGACTTCTGTGGATCCCATTGGCGTATGTTGTTAAATGTTAATTATATTATTATAAGTATTAAGTGTAACATGAAATCACTTATTAAGATACATCATTAACACTTTAAATACACACAAAGGCACATATACTTGTATATAGATGAAGCTGCCATTTTACTTTATATATAGTGACTAAAAAAATTCATACTTTTTCAAACATTTTTTTAAAAATTAAATAATGAGAAATTAATTTTTGTTTAAAGCTTGTTTAGGTAATATTTTGATACATACAATTATTGTATTGTATAATGTATATTGTATATTTGATTAAGATAATAATTGTTTTCCGTTATCTTGTTTTGCTTCTTGTAACTGTCTCGGTGACTTATATGCAGCGTTTATAGTAATAACTAATAATTAATCTTTATATTGTTATAAAGATTAATTATTTCTATAAAAGTTTACATCGACACTACGTACTCGAAGCCAACGCGTTCAATTATTATCTGCGTGCATTGTATAATGTATAGTGAACATATGCCGTAGCGCCGTTATATAATTATTGCATAACATGTTAATTATTGTGGTTCTTGATGTGGTCTTTATATCGAGAGTAAGATGCATATTGCATATTATGTTTATTGTTTGCATACGCGTGCGAACTGTGAGCCATTCTTGCGGATGCGCTCTTGTATTTTAATAATAATAGTTTCCTTGTGGCGTTTGCGATAGTAGAAACTAGAAATCCAGTGGTCCCTTTTATAATTTGGCGGCCTGTTTAGTTAACTACTGTTCCATTTGTTTCACCATACAATTTTGAATAAACTTTTTTTTTAATTTTTCAACTCAAATCGTTGCAACTTGGCTATTATATATTTGTAATTCTGTTGAAATTAGTTATAAAAAATACAAATAAAAACTATGGAGATAAAAATGACATGATAAATAATGAAAATTACTTAAATTAAAATATTTGTAAAGTTAGCTTTTAGCAAAACTTATTTAATTTATAAGTTATAATAACTGAAGTGAAAAAAAAAGTTATATTTAATATAACAGAAACAAATGTTTATTATTAATAATACAAATATTTCAGAATAATGTACATATTGTGTAAGAAATTGTAACGTTTTTCTTTATATGATAATATTTATGTATTATGACTATATAGTATATAGTATATACCAATAGCGTTGGAAATTGCTACGCATTCGTTGTAGATTATATTTTGTTGTCAATAGTATTTCGCTGATAATCTGAATTAAGTACCATATTTTACTTACCATATTTATATATTATTTCATAGAGACGAAATTCGAAATAACCGAACACAACTCAATGCAACGCAATACTTCTACAATTTATCAAAAGAAATAATATTGTATGTGGCTTTAAATTGAAAAATATGAAACAACTTTGTTAATGTAATAAGCAAAAGAAAACTAATAGAAACATACATATGGCACAAAAAAGGCTCGATAATACATGTTACCTACTGTATTTTATTTTCGTTTTTAGATATATCGCGGTGTAATATTTTGAAAATCCCAGACTTCAATAACATCTTTCCGTTGTGACAATAGTGAATAGACATTTTTCGACAACTCTTTTTTCCAATACACTGCATCACAATAACTACACATCGTACACCTTTGTCATCTTTCACTACAAATTTTCTTTCGAGACTTTTATATTTGTAATATTTTACTTTCTGGATAAATTTAAACGTGTTATCCATACTATACAATGTCTGAATTCGATTGTTCTTTACTCAAATGCCGACCGATGGGTATCGGTTTAGAATGTCTTATATAAATAGAAACAAATACTTTAAATTAAATTTCAGTTAATTTTGAACCACTACTATATGAAAAAATCAAAAATACCCAGTTACAATTAAAAATAATACAATAACATACAAGATGTCCACGTCGATTTAAAAACTTGAAATGGTCGTGATGGGGGTAGGTAACGTGTACTACTATATATAGGTCGACCTCTTTAATGGTAAAATATCGTCGCGATGATGAGCACCCGGTGGCCGGTATATTATACACCTAAAATGTCTGCAACAGACTTCTGAAATTTATTTTAAAAATAAACGTCATACTTTTTTTTACTCCCTTAGTCCCGTCCTATATTATATACCTACATAAATAGGGGAAGTATATTTTTTATATTTTTTCAGTAAGTAAAATACGTGCTGTGCAGTGATTGGGGGGGGGGGGGACTCTCGGTGCAATAAATAGCATCCGTGACCCACGTTGGTCGGATGGCCCGTGTTTATGTACTTCACTATTCCTCGAATCTCGTCTTGTGGTGACGGGGCCACGGGGATGGGTGTACGGTAATGGCCTACGACCGGCAGTCTGAATGACGTTCCTACGTTGACAAGTGCATTTAGAGGCGATTCATCCGCTTGTGTTCGCGCCGGCTGGCTACACGACGGCAGACTAATGGCTTTCGTCTAGTGACAAAATTTTAACAATCCAGTTCAGAGATCGGTCTTTCCCCCGCCTTATGTTTTGAGAAAAATTTTTTACCTTCGCGGATTTAAGGCAGCAATGTATGTAGGTGTTTAAAACTAAAAATGTTACATCTATTGAGATAAAAATATGTAAAAAACCCAATATATTACATATTACGGCCGTTTTGTTATGGTACTGAAACATTTTTTCTAAATTGAAGTCCAATGAAAATAAAATTAATGTAGCACTATTACCAAGGTGTTTTTATGTGTGACTAATGGCCATTGATTAAACAATATTCGTAGAGTTAATAAAAACATAGCTAATAATTATATAGTCATATCTACAAATCGTTTGAAAATTTAGCATAAAAATCTTATAAACATAAAATTAATAATAAAATTGACATATGCATTATTAATGGTAATATAAAATGTCCTTACATGCTATTTTTAATATTTTAAGTTCTAGCTGACCCCTGAAAACATTTTGTTATAGCTATGCGAATTTTAAAAACCCATGGCGTTGTAAATGCTGCTGAGTCGCTACCACGGTTGACGAGTGTCGACGGCACAGCAAGACGTCTATTATTATAAAAAACCGTTTCGACGACAACGCAGCAGTGGACGTAGCAGTAGTAAGGGAGGGGGGTTATAAGCACGTGTCGCTCGTCGCATTGTTACTGAACTCGATACAAAACCGTCGACAACTACTTCATTGATTAGTTTTTTGAAATCGTCCAATTAAATGGCCATCTTTACGACTTTACATGGTTTAAGAAAAAAAAACAAGCAAATCGGTTCTGTAGAATTTCAGATACAGCATAAAAAAATAGCCTCACACATTAAGTATCTTATAATATAATATTATATTAAATATTAAGATAAGATAAAATTAGTAGTATTATTTAATCAATGGTGGATCTTTATAATCAATCAATGTAAATATCAAATATGACGTCATGCCACAGAAATCGTAGGAAAATAGTAATTAGGATTTAAGAATGAAAAAAATAACTACATTTTGAGAAAAAAAGGTGATCTGATGATTTTCGATATTGAACACTCCCGCCTAGTGATTACTGTTTACCGCACGGAGATACATGATAACGTACAATGCACTGAACATAATTGGTAAATAGGTAATTAACACGTCAACAATGACAGATGGAAATGCATTAAAAATTTGTTTTGCTTAGGTTGCAGGAGAAATTATATTACAAAATACATAATATTATTGGTGATCGTTCTCGTAGCGAATGCGACAGAAAACATCACCGATTGCGATACCGGTCCGTTCTATACAATTAAAAAATCAAATGACGACTAGGCAATAGGACACTCGCACACGATCAAGCGTATAAACTCGGGCGAATAAGCTGTTAAAATATTTTATTTTTATGGTAAAGCAGTTTTTCCCAAGCGCGTACGGGACCGATCGAATTTTGTAGAAATTAATTTCGAATATAATAATAATAATAATCATTGTCGACGTCGACGTCGTTTCCTTTCCACTAGTCCCGATCCCGAACAACCGTGTATCGTGAATAACATTGTTATTATTATAATAATAATATATCGACTCCCCGTTGTGTGCGGGCGGGTAGACTTTGAGCCACCGAGAGTTCGGAACACGGAAAGCTATTGTCGCGTCTAGCCTTTGTGACACGCGCGGTGGACACGCATTATTTTTTCAACCCACTACTATGTAGACAACAACCGTAGAGGTCGTATTTTTTCTCCTATTTCGGTTTACCACAATTTAATCAAATAACAATAACGCGTAGATGTAGCCATGTAGGAGTGTGTGTGAGTTGTGATAATCGATATTCGATAAATAGATGTACTGGTTTTGTCTTTGAGCTGCGACGGTCGCTGCTGTAGTATAATAATATTAAGTTTACCTTTGCTGCTCGCCGATGTCTGCCGTGCACGTTAATATTATACTCGGCCCTAGAACCATGATCAGAAGAAATTGAAAATTGATTACATTTTCATGGAGTACACGATATTATTGTATAATGTGGTCCAATAAAAACCAAAATGATAGTATGTGTATTATGTAACTCATGGCTAAGTGGCAGTAGCTTATAAATAACTATGTAGCTTATACTTAATACTGATCAATAAAATAAAATGCAATATTGTCTTACCGATTTCCTGCAAATTGCAATTGTGCACCAGTGCACGTTATTGCTAATATCAATGCATTATAGCTATAAATAATTAATAATTATTTAAGACCGTCCGAACCCATCCGATTATTATTTTAGTAATAATAATAGTGCATTATGTGTAATAAGCATAATTGATACAACTACTTGAAAATCGTATTTTCGTTTACTCTTCTTGACCTTCTACCCGGGAACCTATATTATGACGTATCATGGTCGCTAACGAGTGGAGAAAAAAATTAACACTTTCGCTTCAATAATACAATGAATGGGTAAAGTCGAGAGTAAAGTGTTGTTGTATAAAAGGTATATTATATTATACAAACGTCATCCAAATGGGTTCATAAAATATTTGGTGTCCGTCACTTTGGGCCTTGGGGTTTTATATCCCAGTGTACACAGTACACGTCCTATGAGGCATTTACGAGACAACGTTTGAAACCTAAAAAAGTCGTGACATTTATAAATGCATCTCATAATTAATATTTATAATTAAATGCTTAAACCTACTTCGTTGAATAATATTTTTCAATATTGCTACACCATGTTTTAGGTATAATAGTTGAAATGTATAGGTAATTTCAATACATTTAAAAGAAATATCGATTTCTAATTCTCATAGGATTCCCATATTATTATTTTGTCAATAACATCCTCGATCAAATCCCAAGGGTTAAATATCTTAAAATATTTTTATTTAATTCAATTATTATTTTTTAATCATAGAAGACATAGCAACATAGGCTATTTGATGGTTTTTTAGTGTAGGGAAGGGTATGGTTGTTTGGAATACTTGTATGTGCATGTGCAAGGTTTTGAAAGATGCCCAGTGGTCACCCAACCAGGAACTAGTGGCACCGGTCGGTGCTGGCAATCAGAGCACATTTTGACTGAAGCCAGACACCGTGCCACACGAAGCTAAATCAATTTATTATTGCTATTACGTAAAACAACATAATATTACATTAAACCTTTAAAACAAAATAAAAAAATATACATTGTTACAGCAATTATGGAGAGTATAGATATTATCAAATTATCTGTGATCTGCAGGAAAATTGGCGAAATGTATAATTTCTTTTTTAAATTATTTATTATTAAGTCACAACAACACAGATTATTCTATAGATAATATCTTTTATATTTATGATAACATTTGATTGATGTAGTAATTTCAAAATTGCTTGAACACTTCACTGCTACTTAAGATTTATGAATTAATCACAAGTTAAGAAAACTATATTGATTATGAATTATTGATATGAGAATGGGATTGCTTGAAAATCAGAATTAAAAATGTATAGCTATAGTTAATACTTTGACAGAAGTCAGACTGGTGTCTTATAGGGTAACTTTAGTTTTGCTCGTCACAAAACAGAGATAACTAATATATATACGCTGTACTTAGACTCTAAATGTCGGCTCGTGTTAATGTCAGATTAAGTTTCAACGTTTCCAGTCGCATTTTAAATGTACTGACGACTTGTCACTTATATACATACATATTATATTATACTATACTTTATATGCGCTCAAGTATCGCTGGCCTAATTTTAAATCTTATAAAAGCTCTACAATATTTAATTATAAATTATAATTTATAACACTTTGCTACGTCTCAATGACACAATTGTAAAAAAAAAAATCAAATCATTTGATATACCATGTACTCAACTATATAGAATATTGTCAATTATCATAATTAAATAATATAATTATAAATTATGCTACTATAATTATTTTAAAATAAATAATTTAATTAAATGATTATTAGATAGGACGAAGCGTCCAATCATAAATTCTTATTTTTTATTAGCTATACATTTTTACTTATTAACTACTTTACACGGAATAATACCTTTAAATTATTCAGAAAGTTATAAAGTATTAAAATTTAAAAAATATTAATTCATCAATTGATTTACTTCACATATAATTTTAAGCAATATTTAGTAATGAATGTACCTACTTATTTTGTTTTACAAAGATGTTTTTAAAATTTTTTTTGTGTCTTGAGAGGTCAGACATTTCTAGTCGTTGAAAAAGCCTTCTGAACTTTCAGGGAACTTTCTAGTAGAAAATTAGTATATTAGCATTTTCTAGACATGATGAAATTTTAAAAATATTTCCGGTATTTTTGATTTATTTATAGACATTCGAAATAGTTGACTTTTTTATTTTTTATACGACTTGAGTATTTTTATATTTATATTTGAGAATAAAAAATGTTTGAAAATGTTTTAGAAGATTTTCCTTGGAGCAATTTTTAAATATTTATAATATATCATATTCACACAGTTTTTTATGAACGTTTTAATTTAGAATTTAAAAAAATTCGTTAAATAGTAATTATTTTATAGATGTATAATATGTTAACGACCGTCTCAGACTCTTAGCTTAATCACAATCGTTTTTCGCCGTATGCAGTGATTTATTATTGAGTTCAAGATTAATACACCCATTACAGTGACCTACTCAGTGTCCAGTTAAATCAGAACAATTCCAGGAAGTCTCCCCCGTGGCCAGTTTTTGGCTTTTGGGTATATATTCTATTCCCTTATAATGTATGATATTATTATATCATACACAGCGGTTGGGTAAAATGGCAAAAATATAGCTTACTAGTTATTATGTGTTCAAACAAGAAAATATTAAAATATATTTCTATCTAAATTAATTTTCGAGTAAAAATGTGGAATATTTATTAAATTGAATAATTTCTTACATGATTTTAATTAAAATTCGACTGACCATTATAAAGTAATAACAATATGGTATACAATTTGTCTAGACTCTAGATAAACGTGTTTAATTTTATTATTTTTAAAATAACTATATAATTATTTAAATTTTCTTCTCAACCTTTAAATACCAATAAACATAAAATATTAAACATAAATTTCATTATAATTATGATATTAGCTTGCAATTAAACCGAGACTTAGAAATAATATATTCATACTTATCGTTTTTTAATGATTCTCGATTTCCATAATGATATATTAACATCATTTTTACGCAGGCACGTACTAAATATTGTTAGTACAGTTCGGTTTAAAAAATTTAAATGTTGTATATATTATACCGAAAAAAGAATGCATTTTAGACGTTTGCGTTAAATACAATAATAAACAATATAATATAGGTATAGAATGCATAGGCTATAATGAAATGGGTATTCAAAAAGAATAGTTATTTATATATTTTATTTAAAAGTATCTTAATAATCTTAATTAAAAATGGGTTGTCATTGTGAAATGAATAAATCATATTATGACACAATATACAATAGTTCTATATGACTATATACATATACAGTTATAGAATTTGTAGTAGATGCAGTGGAGTTCAATGCGGGAGGGACGTGGCTGATAAGCGATTTTAAACGTACACTATTTGATCATAAAAAATACAATTTATGGTTACCGTTTTCAACATACATCTAAGTTATTATACATTTTGAAAAAAACGTCATGGGATCTATATCCTCCACGGCTCCACCCAACAACTGAGAATTGAGATTCATACCATGAAAATCAACTTTAAAAATACATAATATCTGGATCATTCAGTTACGAAAATAATTGAAATTACAGTATAATGTGTTAATATAATAATGATCTCTGATATCTAATTTAATGTCAACGACTATAAACTGTAGATAATAATTATTGGATTTGAATCGAAATACCAATTTACTCGTGTTCAACTCGTGTCATAAGGAATCTAGCAATCGTAATAATTATAATTTATAAGTAATAATAATAACATCCGAAAACAAAACCGCGCTTTTATGTCGCCTGTTAATGTTTATGTACATTAATTTTGTACAAACCGACTAAATATTAAACATTAAGCGCATTGCGCACATAACTAATACCTATAATATTTTTTCACAGCTGTATCATAATCGTACGTTTTGGACACGGACTTCTATGATTTATGATTCTATAGTCTAGTAGAAATAAATAATGTTTGTACAAGTTGTAGTCGAGTACGACGATATTAATATTGGAATAAGGTCTAACCTATCCCGACAGTCAACAGATATAATGGCATTTTTTTCTGCACATTATGAGAGCTTATCGTACTATTATTATAATCGTGACGCGATGGACGGAACGTCTGAAGGTTTTTCGGAGTATACACACACACATACACACGCTTTCGGAAGAGACCCGAAAACACAATATTCCGGGATCGGGACCGATCGACGGATATTAGTCGACGAGAAACCTATAGAACTATTTCCGTCGACACGCTATGATATTATTTTCATGCCCGGCATCGCATCGACGACGTGCACCCCACCACCCATCCACCCACCCGACCCATTAGCAACAAATCGGCTAATCGAACGGCGGTTATATACGTAATATTTATCATCATACGTCGGGCGGCGTCCGTCCGTGCGTGCGCGTTTGCAGTGCGCGCGTGTGTGTGTGTGTGTGTGTGTGTGTGCGTACGTGCGGGCGCGACCGTTCGTGTTGGCTCGCTCGCGCGTGTGTGTGCGTGCCGCTGCCGGTCGGTATTATTGTTATTATTATCGTCGTCGTCGTCGTCGCAGTCGTCCACACATAATATTGTACTTCATTTACAGTCGTCAGTCCCGTGTGTCGTGTTACGTGTCCGTGTGTGTTCCGTGTCCGTCGCGTAGTCGTTTGTCCGTTCGCTTCTTTTTACATTACAATAATATTCTTTCTTTCCTGTCCCCCGTTTGTCGTCTTCCCGTTGTCCGTGACGTATCTCTAATCTCTGTATCGTAACACAACAAGTGTCATATACCTAATCGTATTAATAATTTAATATAATATTATAGTCAACTATATTATAGGTATACGTTCGTTATTAAAATAGTCAATTCGTATTATATTATATGTAATATTAATATTAAGTTATGATAGTTTAATAATAGTATATTAGTATACGTTTTGTTCTCGCCCCCTTTTTGTCTCTTCGTCTACCTTCCCCGCAGTCCACCCCGTGGCCTGTACCCACCACGATCGTCGTCGCTCGGTTTTTTGTTTTTTTCTCATACACCTTCGTTGTTGTCACTAGTCGCCTTTAGAACGTTATTTTTGTTTGCGAGTCGTGCGTTTACCACGTTGGTACACAACTTAACCATTACGCGGTACACCTATTCCGGAATCGCCATTTCGGAAGTTCCTAAGACGCGCTCGCCAGCAAGCACGTTTACCCCAATCAACGTCCGCCGCCGTCGCCGCACACCTCTGTCGTACACGATGCCGTACGCCTCGCCGGGTGAGTTTATTTTTCCGAACACTTGTTGTTCCGTTTCGTGTCTATAATATAATAATACTATGATATTATAGGTACTTTGGTAAGTATGGTTGTTTTTAAACTGCAGAAAATATTATAGTTACCTATACCTCCGATGTCTTAATATCATTGTTATTATTATCACTATTGAAAACTGCGCACAACGTATCTATAAACAAAAAATACACTATCGGGTTTCCTCTCGTGTTGCAGCAGTGGCCGCCGAAACATCCGTCCGGGTTGTTTTATTAATACACCGGGACCGGGGAAACCCGGAGACGACGATATGCGATAATACTCAACGGTCCATAAAAACCAGTCTTCCTAATAATAATACCGTCGTTGTTATCCTACGATTAAGATCCCCCCGCCCACTCACCCCTCATCTGACCACACCAACTAGTTGGACATGCTGTGGCGGCAATGATGAGTGAAAACCGTTGCGGTTCGTGGCTCACTTTTATCAAGGCATTCATTTTGGTTAGTGGGACTGAGGGAGGTTTCTGAAAAAAGACTGTCGGCTGTTCGACGAGGTGTAGTGGTACCGCATGGGTACGATTTATCGATAATGATAAGTTCTAAAGTTTTAAGCTAAAAAGCCCTAGTCCACGGGTCGTCGGGAACATTCTCCCTGAACTCGTGCAACAATGGATTGTGTTTTATGGAAACGTTCCGTCAAAACAATATTTTACGTTCGAAACTAATAGTTAGGGTAAATACTAAATAGTTTTCGCGATCTTCGAGATGGTCGAGCAACGGTTTATCTGGAAATAACACCGTTTATCGGACCGCAATATAATAAAAATGTCTGTACTAGCCCTCCTTTTGAGCATCGAATAGTTACGCTGTACAAAAATTAAAATAGTGTTAAAATTAATTTATAGCTATTGACTATTAGCGAGCTCTGCAATGTTTAAGGTGTGCATTTTAAAGAATAAGGAGAACATTTTACTTCGTGGGATTTATTAAATGTTGACCTGGCAACACTAATAGATTCATTGAAACGGTTTTAGCAAATATAATGGGTGAAGTTACAATTCTTAAGTAGATACCTGTCCAATACCGGGGATTGTGTACCTATAATTTTTACATGGCTTATGATGATAATAATTATGAAATATATGAATTTAACATGAGATTTGTTTTTGTTATTATTAACCTTATTTTATATTAAGGTTAGGTTAAGTATTGACTGCTCGATTGACTGTTTTACGACTGTTGACTCTTTACGTGAGCCAAAATCTTAGTCTTGATGTTTTTATTTAATTACCTATATATTTCATCTTTGTGGTTCTGTTAATTATTTACTTATTAGTTGTGAGTTTATAATTTATACTTATTAATATAATAATGGATTACCGATTTGAATTGTCTGTCGTTCTCGATCGAAATTTCAGTTAATAAAGATAAAGAATGATTTATTTATCATCAACACGGCGCTTATATGTAAAATAACATTTAGTTTGATAATGTAAGGGGTACTATCTAGTTTTAATTATCGATTTATATTAAAATAGGCAACCTGGTATTTTTAATATGTAATTTTGTTTTCAATTTTATAAATAAATAAATAAAGGACTGGAAAATGCATAAAATAATAACGTGTAATGAGTGCTGACTAATGTGTACAATAATACATGATTCTAGAAATTTAACAAATCTCAAAAAAATAGCTATCATCAAAACACTTGTGTAAGCAACAGTTGGTGTGCTTTTATTATTTTTTTTTTCATTTAATAAATAGAAAATGGGTTCACCGTCATAATGTGAGATGAGGTCGTCTAACGACACAATTTATTTAAAAAATATTTTTTTTGCCGTGGAATATTTTATAAATTGTGCCATGCGGTTTCAGTGACTATTCGCTTATTGTTCATTATTATTTATGGTATTCAAATTAATCGATCATGGCTTCCATAAATCGTTATTTCTCAGTTTATTTGTGAATTTGAGATGCTTCTATATCAACAACATATTTTAGTTCAGGTACATAGTATGATAATATGTTGTTCCTCGTTTGTAAATAACTTCATAGGGACAAAATCGTTTTTGTAAATATCCCTATAATTACACGGTCTCAGAATACATAAATGTTTTTTGTTTGTTTTATTGCTGTTTACTGTGACACGGTGTAATATATTTGGGGTAATGTGTTTAACAAATAGAACGAACAAAAACTTTGTTGTACACAGGTACAAAATAATGTCAAATAGTTAAACAATGCTCGGAAATTGCTCCATACAATTTAGTATAATTATTGTGTTCTGTAGTAAAATATCTTTGGACAATTAAGTATAAATAAATTGGTTATAAGTTACTAGGTTACAAGGAATAAGTCATAAATCATAATTATCCATACTAAGTGCTTGATTTTAATATTTAACTGCTCTCGTTCAAAAGGCATCATTTACTCATAATATTACGTATAAAAGTATTATTCGTATGACATATATCATCTACATAGGTATTCAAGTGGCAGGATATTTTATAGACGTTTTTTGAGTTTCGCTGTACCTAGCTGTGCCAAATATGGAAATCATTGAAAGTCTTTTCCCAGTTCTTTTTATTTGTGTTTTCATGTACCTACTAATTAACGGTAGGTATATATTTTTTTTTAATTGAACTTAAACCCGGGGACTAAGGCCATTAGCTGTTGTAGGGGTTATGAACTGTGGTAGGGGTGAGGTTGGTACTGTAGGTTGTTTTTACGATTGTTAGGCTTGTTACGGTAGGTAGCAAACACGTGTATGTGTGGCAAGGTTTTTAACTACTATGAACCCGGGTGGTCACCCATCCGGGAGCTAGTAGCTGTGGCCGTTACGTACTCCCAGTCGCATTCCGCGACTAGTAGCAGCCAACGCACCACGCCAAGCCACCGTAGGTATATTATTACGAAACAAAACATAATTTTGCATTTAAGAATGAATTTAGTGATGTAATGATCAAAGGTCAATTAAAAAATTGTATAGAATAGAATAACTAATGTCTTACCTATAATGGGGCCGTTAAAAAAACCAAATATATCTTAACCTTGAAATACTTATCAAAGATAATATGAATATTACGAATATTATGATACCTACAAAAACTAAGATTTAGTTTGTCAAACATTTCGTTCTTTAATATAATTAAGTATTTAGAAGAAGTTGATCTATAGATTATGGTGAAGGTAGATAGACAGATAGTGTTCTTTTTACTTATTTGTATTCATCTTTATTCTTTATATTATAACAAATCTATAACACATCTATAACATCGCCCCTAATCTTAGTGTTGGTATTCCTGAACATTGTGCTTAATTGAGAGAACACCGAATTGGTATACTTCTTGTAAACACGCTTTCTCATATCTGATGACTGATGTTATAATATTATAAGCTATTTTATTATTGTCCCATACTTCCATATTGTTTCGCGTCTTATATACATTTCTGTTCACGGCTTGTAGACTGTACTGTACGTATTCAAATACTGTTTGAATATATATTTAAAAAAAAAAAAAAATTTTTATCTTCCGAATTACTTTGTCCTAAATCAACAAAAATTATATTTACTGTATCACCCATAATATATTATCAATAGTTTTTATTTATTTTTAAATTTCTTGTTAAAATCATATTACAATAATAATAATTGTATATTATAATCACGTGATTGACATTTGACAAAAAAAAAATAGTTATAATTTAAATCAATTTATGATTTGTAGATTGATAAATTAAATTGTACAAATAATTAATTATTATTGAAAATGTATAATGTGAATATTGTAATGAATAATGATAATATTGAATATTCAGAAATCGTCTATAAAATATATTTTGTATTTTAATAGGTATACACTATACAGTGTTTATTGATAGGTACAAATGCGTCTGGTTTATCATTAGGATAACGTTTGAATATCTATATATTGTTTGACGGTGTACGTAGTTCTGCGATAAATATTAGCTAAAAATATAAAACTTTTACTTTCCGTGGTTTCTGATATATTTTAATATATATAGTGCAAACAAATACTAGTTTTAAATAACATATCATACATTCAAGTGAAGATAGTAAACATGAAAAACTTCACTTCATCATTGTCTTCGTTCGTATTATTTTTAATATCAATTTTCCTGAAATTTCAGTGTAGAGTACGTGAGGTTGTTCAGCCCTGGCATTCCTTTTTTGTTATTATATGCACTGGCTCTTAACAATGTCTTATACGCATGAAAATATTTAAAAACTTATTATTTTGTTATTATTGGTCATAAATGTCACAATTTCTCAAAACATTGTGAAAGGCCTTAAAATAATCATCATTCAATTGAAATATAATTGTGTAATATGACTAATATGGGATAAAATATTACAATATTATTCGTTGGCACAGTGATTTGTAATGTTCTTGTTTTCAAAATTATTTCCCATATACGAGTAGAAAAATCGAATAGTTTTTAGACAATAGCTACATTTATAATGTCTTTTGTTCTTGCCCTTTCCCCCTGGTATGCATAAATCAATAGACAAATTATTTTTCTTTTGAGGTTTCTTCCCTATTTGTCGAAAACAATAATTTCAAGCTGTTCTACTTTTTTTTTGGCATTGAGTTGTATATACAAGTTGTTAAACTAATAATAATGTCG
The DNA here is from genome assembly GCF_001856785.1 of Myzus persicae. Lineage (NCBI taxonomy): Eukaryota > Metazoa > Arthropoda > Insecta > Hemiptera > Aphididae > Myzus > Myzus persicae. Next base: position 237,827 of record NW_019103374.1, read on the forward strand.
ATTTTAAAAATGTTAATTTTGATTGAATTTTTGTAGATTATAGAAATATTATGCATAACCATTAGAATGAAGTTATAGTAATTAAAATAATTTAATGTTAAACGTTAAATAAACGTTTCGAAAAAGTGGTAAAAAAATTAACTTAGCTTCTTGTACCTACATACCTTCTTATATTATTGAAATGTTAATCTAATTAATTTATGACCTGATTAGATTATTAGAAAGTTATCTGAAACAATTTAGTTATTAACGGTTAATCTTTTATATATTTTGATTCATTTACTGTAATTATTTATTGAATCAATATGTACATTCAGCAAATTTATTTTAATTTAACGCTGAATGTTACAGGATATATTTGGTGGTGGTGAATGACATCGGCATTTCAAATTAATCAGAAATAATATAGTACCTATACATGCGGAAATTAAAAATGTCCTAACGATTATCATAAATTGATTTTAGACTTTTAGCCATAACTTCAAACACTAAGCTATACTTAATTCCTAGATCCGTCAGTAAAATGTCCCTGATGACATCCGTGTCTAATCTACATTTGTTAAGCTACATCGTTAGATAATATGTAAGTTGTAACATTAATATTGACTTTAATATGTGTTAACGTAGTCAATTAATATGTAAAATCAACTGCGATTAGTTATCTTTTAAAAAATAACCCATTGAAGTATTTATACAAATAGGTAGCAAAACTGTATGTTTGTATAATGTAACTTTTGATTTAGATATCAGGAGTAGCTCAATTTTTAGTTTAGTATGAAAAAAAAAATGAGAAATGTGGGCTTGTTGAGCAGTTTGAAAACGGGAAAACTGTTTTTGACATCCCCTTCTATTTTTACCCCCATAATTTATGTTATCTTTTTTAGACGAATAACTTCGAATAGTCAGTTTTAACGAGTTTAGATGAATATAATTAAAATATATATATATGTATTATATTTGCCTCTAAGTTCACATTAAACTTTTTGCTTCCAATTTTGCGATTACTTTTAAACCCGTTTGCGTGTAGACGCTTAATAGAAAGCTGCTTACAAAAATATTAAACAAATTCTACTTACTGAATAATTTTTATGTTTTAAATAAATTCATATGTATTTTATGGAAAGACTTAAATTCATTAGTTTTAATGAAACTTCTCATTTTTTTCGTGTTCTCAAACAATACTTTTAACATTTTTGGTCAGGGAAACATTTTTATCTTCGTTTTTATCCAACCTAAGTCTTCTTTGACTCAATAGATTTTTTTCCATCCTCTGATTTATGTTTTCATTTTCTTTTCTTACATTATTACACCATAAAAAACAAACAAATAATTAACCATTGTAGTAGTCACGCGTTAATTTTTTTATTTCTGTATGCGTACCAATTTCGATGATTGGAGTATGCCTTCTGTTTTTTTTTTTTGTTAGTGCAGCTAACTGTCTGTGCGACATGCGTATGCGGTGGTGCGATGCTTTATCGAAATTATAATAATAAAAATAAAATGTGTGACTCTCAAAGCGAGAAAACATTTGATATTTTAAATAAAAAGGGATGAATTCGTTATTACACCGATCGGGGTCTTATCGATTGGCGTGTTCTTCTTTTGAACTCAAAGCTGTGTCAAAGGCGAGCGCTCGTTCCTTTGAACAGGAAAACACGTGTGCCTACTATTATAGTATAATATAGCTTCGAACAGAGTAAAAAAATAAATAAAAAAACGACTCGTATTCCCGTGTAATAATAAATTGTTATCGACTATTTACTTACTCTGGTCTAATATTATCTGCTGTACCTATACATTATATTGCATACGGGACGAAAATCGATGTCCTTTTTCCGAACCGGTCGCCGTCGAGACTTACGAGAAAAATTTCACCGGGAAAACCACACTATCTCCCTCTATCATCCATACACCGTATGGGATCGGTTTTCTTCCTTACCTTCCACCCATCAACCCACTCGCCACCCGCCACCCACTGCGTCGGATACGTCGACCGCGCGAAATTCGTTTCGACGGGCACCGAAACAATGTGTCGCTTAATGACTGCAGCGCGCCTCGAGTTGTCGCCGCCGCATTGATGTTACACGTCATACGTGATATACTCGTGGCTGAGCGCTTGCGTGTAACACCGGTAGTGATATTCACCTATAACGATGATCATAATAATAATAATAATAATAATGATAATGATAATAATAATAATAATAATAATAATAATAATAATAATAAACGCTGGTGACGTACGCACGCGTTGATAATAATTATTATTGTCTTCTTCTATTGTGTGGCTGCCGCCAATGGTGTGTGCACCGTATTATTATTATTACTAACTATAATACTCTCTGCGCCGGGCGTTTTACACTCGCTACGTATGCAGGTGACACACATCCTGGCCGCCGCCGCCCGTCCATGAATACTAATAAACGTCCGCCGCGCCCCCGTCTCCGTCGTTGTTCTTCCGATCGTTTCGCGAGAATACGTTCCAGTTCTCCTCTTTTCTCCGCGTATATTGGAAAACCCTTTCCTCTCTCACGCCTTTTCCGCCCAGTCGGTTTGCCGCTCGCCGCTGTTCCACTGCTCTGCACTACGTCTAGCGTTAGGCCTCTTCCTCTCCATATTTCAGATAATAACAAAATATTACAACCTAAAATATCAGACGCATGCAATATATCCGAGGTGTAAGGTATTTATTTTCATTGATTTCGAACCGAACCCGCGACTCCCTGGTTTCATTACATTCGGATTTTTTTCCCGTTTACCGTGCTCATCGTACTTATATCCGTCTTGTATATATCATATTATTATTTATTATTTGTCGCCTACTACAAGCTTTTTTCTTCACTCTCTCCCCCCAGCCCTCACCACATCCTACTCGGAAAACTAAACCGCGCGAAAAACGTGAACGCTTGCTCCGCCTCACCCCACCCCCTCAAGAGTAATAATATCAAGTTTACTGATATTTTTTCTCGGATCATTTTTTCTATTTTTTTTGGGCTTACACATTCAACATCTTTCGAAGAAAATGACTCCCGTCATCTATATATTACACGCACAGCGGTAAAATTGTTTTCTTTTTTAAATCAATCACATCTTGTTTTGCGATGGAAATCAAATATTTTCTAGTTGTGATCGGAACGGCACGAATAGCTTACCCGCTGCATCGCTGCACGAAATCACAAAATGCGGTAATTCGATCGTTCTCGAATTGATAGAACGGTAGTCCTCGCCCCAGTGTTGTATACAATACCACTGTGTGCATTCGCTATTTACGAAATATTGTATTCTGCTATTTGTCGGGTTTTCAATTAATTTAAAATGTACCACTAATGCAGAAACAGTGTTTTGCGAAATGCCGTGCATATATTCATCACAACCAACAATTTCATATCGTTACGTCTATAATTTATATACACTCGCATACACTGTCGGCCGTGTATCTTTATAATATTACAGAATATACGTTAGTACAACTATGTACCAAGCGAGTGTTTAAATTTGAAACCGTGAGTGTTTAGATCTCTCGAGAATTACGTACTCAAAACTGGGATGTTGTGTGCACAATTTTTACATAATCACCCTACTTTATCTGACCTATTTTTTTAAACTTTCGTATAGCACTAAAAAATTCAAACAATGTGTTTAATATTTATTATTTAGTGCGTGTTGCAGTTGATATTATTATGTTGCTTCGATCGGTTTTTTTATGGATGTTTAATATGGGTACTACTATTTTTTTTAAGTTGTAGTTGTAGGTATAACGTGTATGTGTGTAGGTTGTCACTGTGTACTGTTGGTTAAAAACTCAATTCGTACAAAAATATTATAGAATTATTGAGTAATTTAATAAATTAAAAGGCACCGCGTTGGATGTCACTGTTTACTTGGTTTATGGTGTTTAAAATTAAAGTATTAATATTCTATAGGTTTAACTGGTTTAAGAACTATGTCGTTTTGTTGACTTGGCTTCTTGGGTGGTGTTGTTTTATTACTTCCGTCTCTTATCCGAAACCCAATACAAAGATAATAAAAAGATAACAATATAACTGCCATAATTATTGCAATCAATGTTTGCGTTGCGAGTAGTGAACAATAAACTAAATGCGATAGAAGATATTTAGATCTTACTGATACCAAACATGTGGAATTTTCATGTTTTCTACTTATAAAAGTTCTAGAGGTTGTACTGTACACTGTCTGATTAATGGCGGTATACTAATCAGAAATAATACTGTAAATAACTGTTAGGGCGGAGGAACAGTCATATAACATTATATTATTATGGTATTTGCTGTTCAACGTCACTTCCAAAATTAAAATCAGTCGTAACGTTAACGAAAATATATCGATATATTTTATTTTATAAAATATTGAGGTTTTGATTTTCAATGAGTTCAATCTATGTGGTTTTACTATATACCTAGTTAAATTTAGACTCTAGGTTTTTTTACGATTGTGTTTTCGTCTCAAAATGAATAATAATACAATCAATTTTAATATCGTTCTATGTCCCTCGTGTCCCGTTTCCGTTTTATGTAAATTGTTTTTCTCGTTATAATTTCAGCACCGTATTTAAAGTCCACAGTCCACGTACATACATGTAATGTATTATGTAGGTATATACAATACATATCACGTGTTGGGAGACTAATGTGAGAAGAAGTCTCCTCCATGTTTTATAATAGTTCCGAAAAACAACTTACAACATGCATGATGTTTCAAATATTCATATTCGCATTTAAATTTAGATTATATACATGTTCACAAACGTTGCGTACACTAGTCGTTTGCTGCAAAAACAATATGGTATGATGCGTATTAAAATTTTGTCTTTGCATTATTCAAATTAAATTTTTGGAATTTTCTATTCGAGCTCATTGGAATCCGTGACGTCCAAACACTACATTTGCCGTGACGCATTCAAATATCATGTTATAAAAATAGATCGTGTAACGTTTGAATATTCATTGTTGTGCCACAGCGGTGTCCGAAACAACAAAAATTAATTCAATAATAAATTCCATCAATTGGATCACCGAACTTTTTTCTCCTTCTGGCCGCGTACGTGCTCGCTGTCTGTTTGTTTATTTCCAATCCAGTAAAAAAAAAAATACATGTATACTCAGCGAACCTCGTGATGTCGAGATCTATTTCTGAAAACGCATTACCAAATTATGTACGAGGGTTTTGAAGTGATTCAAACCAGTGATCGCAATAGTAGTGGCTAAATTTAACGGTCCGCATTCGATTTTTACTATCGAACTAATGTGTGGCGCGTTCATGAGCCAAATTAAACATAAACCTAATTTAGTACTCTCCATCCAACTGCATATTATTTTTATGCATAGTGATGAAACCGAACTGTTGTGCTGCATGTATATTTTCTTTTGATTTACGGTATTCAAAATAATAATAACTGTGTATACGTCGCACTCCAATAACATCTCAATTATTGATGCAATCAAATTTTATATAGTGTTCGTATATAAACAATCGCGAATTGAAAAAAAACACTTTTTTATTCGAATTTTGGGCAAATCATATAATATTATACATGACGTACACACTAAAATCGATCCGAGGTCTCGAAATGAATGTTAACAAAACGTGTTCTCCGAGAATACGATAAATAAAAAACTGTTTTAAAACATAGACAATATAATAATATATTAGGTATATTATGCTAAAGAAAGTTTCAGCCATTTGAAGAAAAAAACAAATTTTGGACGTGCTTTGAATTTAAATTTGCACCGATATTCAAACTAATACACTTTTGGGATGGTCATCTTTTGTAACTTGTACAGTTTTTGTTTTTAACATACATAATTGTGTATCATCTATTGTTATATTGTGATTTGTTGTCACCGTCGACGTGATATTGCACGTACCCAGTATGCAAATTGCTTATAAAATGTCTGGAATAAAACTATGAAGTTTTCATGTAAAGAATCCTTTGCAGAATTCGATCTTGGTATTATTCTACTTTTGTGTGTACTTTAATAAAATGTTTTATTTTTTTGTTTTGTATCATATTTTATTTTTGTTATTATTACAAGTTATTATTCTTTGTATAATAAAATAAAATTATGCACATTTTATCTCGTACTTAGTATTCTAGGAATAAAAAAAAAACAAATTATTTTGAAGTTCTAATTTTAATAATGTTTTACGATGTTATAATAGTTGCATAGTTGAATTTTAAAAATTTCAGTATTCAGAATTATTATAATTTACAATCGAGTAAGAATTAGTTTTCCAGATAATACCTAGTATTCATACTACATATTATTAAAGAAGTAGTTATATTAAAAAAATAAAAAATATTTTTTATTTAAAACAAACTATTTAAAAAAAATGTAATTTAATTAACAGCTTGGACACGATAAGAAGAATTCATTAAATTCGTCAATAACGTTTGTAACTAGGTTAGGTAAGCCATCAACGGCATTAACTATGTTAAGTGTCTTACTAAACCTAAAATGATCTATTTGAGCTCTTAACTTTAGGTCGAGGTCTAGATTGTATAAACGAACTTCCAAAATATGTAAATTTGTTCATAATACCTATGTAACCTTATATTATGAAATAAATTCTTATTTTTTTTTTTCAAATGTTAGTTTTAAAGTTGCTTATAAGGTGTAGACTACCTATGTAATTTTTGAAAGAAGTTTTTCTCAAGAAAAATTATTGAATAGGATAATTTAAATAAACGGTAATACTTCTGTAATGTATATTATGTTATGTTACATTATATAGATGCCCATTTCTCGCTTCACCTCAGTAATTATAAAAACAAAGTAGGTACTGAATTTCCGCTCGTTTGCTCATAAAATGTTATCTTTAATTACATAGTATCCAGGGTACCATGTTAGCAGACTATATTACCTAATATTTAAAATGTAAAGAACGTTTGTATAACTACGCTTACGATATGGTTGCCGATAAAAATATTCCATTAATCAAAGATTATTTATTGATCTCAATTTCAGTTGCATTTCGAATATAATCTTCAATCAACAATATTTCGTATATTGATATTTTAAAACGTTCATCGGTCGGATAATTTTGTGTGATCAGGTGTGACCCTGTAATGCTACTGCACTATTGTATATAAAATATAAAGCTCTTTGTACGAGTAAATAAAAGGCGATCTTTCGAATGGGAAATATTTAGAGCTTCTCCCGATGCGTTCTGTCAATTCGTGAGTATAATCTTGCAAACTACACTGCTTCTTACTGTGCTTCAAATATATTATGTATGTGTATCAAACGTGTGTGTTTCAAGCGCACTCAAGTCGTGTATCAGCGATAAACGCGTACGCTCAGAAATCTTGTTTGGGTATTTCGCGTGTCACTTAGGTTTCGCATATATTTAGAATATTGTCATTTGCATATGCAGAACGTTGGATATTTTGATTTTAAACTGAATTCCCAGACGAGCAAATAAATGCAAATACTGAAAAATGCATTGAAAAAAACCCAAATTCCGCTGTGTCGTCGAAATGTTCGTAATATAATATGATCCATGCGCACGTAATACAATATCGGTAAAATATCCATAGACGTCGAAAACATATTAATAATCCTTAAAGCAATTTTAACACTTTACAGCTCCTCCTCTCTATCTATCTGTGTTTATTTACTATTTAGTATTAAGGTACACAAACAAATTAAACAAAATTCGTGCCGGGCTTAGGGTGCATTCGATATTATAATTGAGTATATTTTTTTAGTGCTTCTAAGGCATTGTTTTTTCAGCCCTCATTTTTACCGAACAATGTAATAATAAGTACCATGACACATACTAGGTATTACTTTGATATTTTTTACTTCATCGTATATAAAACAATATGTATGTTAATGATGTTTTTCGAAATTCAATAAAGTAAACCTTAAGTAAACCTAAGTAAACCTTATATTGTTGCTCATTTGGTCATTTGCTATATGTACGTAAATATTAATTCACTCTTCGTATACTGACGATATAATATTGGCCATCATTAAACTGAACAATATTATTATAGGTAGTATTGTTAAAACCAGTATATTAAGATTTTATTAAAATATACCTAATATATTAATAAAGAATTGCGTTCCCTTAAATTGTAGGTAATAATCTGGTAACGTAGCTTGTTATGGTACTTATTCATTAATTCGTCTTGCGCAAATATCATACATTGAGCTGCAAAATACTTGTTAATCTTTAGATAACGTCAAATTGTCTAATTTTGAAGTACTAAAAAGATTTAAATATTAACTAGGTATCTTATTGTTGTATTTAATACGACGCAGTTACAAATAACGATGGTCTAAAAGTCGATGTTTTTTCTGATTATAAATTGATATTTTTTAAGTCTGTACTTAACTGATAGCATCATTGACGTTTGACATATAATTATAATTTTTGATAGAAATTTATATCGAATTCCTTCTAGTCAAGAAACTTGGCGTGGCGTAAATATACCTATTTTAAATGCCGATATTGCGTATTTTCCGAATCAGAATAATATTTGAACTTTTTTCTTAAGATTTACATTTTTCAGTTGTCCTCGTTTTATCTGATGCCTGTTTTCGGAAACATTTTAGGGCAGTGAAAATGCTAAAGCCTTAACTTGCAAGTTGATTTTCACGTAGCACCTTTTTAATTTCAAAATTTAAACCAGATTGTAATTGATGGAGTAATTATCACGATGGCTCGGTATTTATGAGAAATTGAGATTGTTACAAATTTAATAAACGATTTTAAAAAGATTTTTATTTTTATTTTATAAATGTCAGTACCTTTATACAATATTAATTGTGAGTCATACTTCATAGTATTTAAAGGTTAACTTTGAATTGATTTCCTAATATTATGATAATTTATCTTATGTTTAAACCTAAAGTTGTATGTATACAATTAAAGTTAATTACATTTTTTACTTTGAATTTACGTATAAAGTTCTTATTTTTTGCTGCAAAACTTGTCTGGTAACTTTTCTTAATTTATGATTTTTTTAAAAAATGTATCTAGACCTTAGAACGAAACCAAACCTGAAGAAAGAAAAGATTATTCGTTTGTCTAATTATTTTTACTTTCTTACCCAATGAATAATACAACTATCAAATTTAATTATATTGGTATTTTATAAATATTATTGAGAATTTCCATATACCGTTACAAATTATAGACAAATTATTATAGACCAAGTACATATAATATGTACGAATTTTTCAGTGTAATATGATTCATTTGATTATACGTACAATTTGCTCCTATTATCGATTTTGATATTAAGTTTAAATTACTTTATTGAACTACGAGTATATCTTGCTGTATAGTATATTCATACTATAATAATAATACTATAATTCAACTTCACGATTGACGCTAGACTATCTTTATTTTAACTCAAATGTGTATCATGATTTCAAAGGTTTAGATTTTAAGCTGTATTTATTTATTTATTATTTAGTTGACGCCTTTATGCTTAATTACAGATAGATAATTCATATACGATTGACATTACTAACTCGAATTATTTATCAAAACTTTAAGTTTTTTTTCCTTTTATTGCATATTTGGCTATTTTTTCAAATCAATCACAAAAAAAAATAATTGTTATAAACAATCATATCCTTGATCAGATCTATGCAAAAATCCTGTCCAATTAAAATTATTATTTATGTTCTAAATTTACATTTCAGTACTTTTGTTTTATACAACATAAATAAATATTGGTTTTACCTTTATTATTTATTGGAATAATATACGTAATTTTGGTCTCCAAAATGGATTGAAACAAACTATAATTATCTATAGTGTTTTTCGTTTGTGAGTGCCTTGCCTATTGTGAATTATTGTCTTTTTAAGTAGATATTTTTGCTTTTACTGCTGTATTTTATTTTGTGAACTGTTGTTAGGCATATTGTTCTTTTTATTTTTTTAATGGTTAATCTATCAGTGTTCTGCATTATTTGTTTTAATTCTTTCTGTAAACCGTTTACAATTGATTTAAGACTCGAAAGTCTGGATATTATGTACAATGATCACATTTAAGGCATGGGCACCTTTATACAATCAATAGGTACACTTAACTAGAGATAGAGCCTTTAACAGGGCGTTACACATGCATTTGTTACCTCTGTCTTACAAGTGTGTAACATGCCAAATTCACCCTTAGCAAATCCCGTTTAGGTCTGTTAGTTAAACAATTAGAGTGAATCGATTTATTGTGGAACTTGATTATAAGAACATTTTTTGTGTTTGGGTTTTTAGCGATAGTTCAATTTTTTAGCGAGTTTTGCTTATAACATCCTTGTAACGTCTTACTAAGTAACGCGTTGCAGGTAGTGTTCAGTAGGTTTCTGTGAATCTGAGAACAAAGAATAACTATTCGAAGTTATGAAATAATTATACTTGGTTTATCTATCTTAACTAAGTATAATAATCTAAACAAAATAAAGAATTAAATATTCTCGGATTAATTATGACTCAATTTAAACTGTCATAATTATACGTTGTATTTAGTACTCGTACTACACTGGCTAATATTTATTATGTGTATTATAATACCCATGTTTGTTTATTAAATATTACATTCGTGGAAATGTAATTACAAAGTAGAGCTATTTGTACAAGTGGTGATAGACGGTTGTAACTTGTTAATACAGTTTAGAGGACAGTTAAATACCTATTACGTAGGTGGTAAGAACACATGAATTTTTCTTTTTTACTTCTATTGTCTATTCCAAGTTTTTAATTGATTATTGTAAATTGTTTCAAGTTTAATCATATTTTCTGAATAATGACGAAGGTTATTAGAAATATTAAACCATCCTACATGACGTGTCACGTGTTGCCCTAGCAATTTCGTAAATATCACGACTTGGGTTAATTTTTTGAATGTTTTTGAATCGTTTAAAATGTTATAAGTGAGCTAACATCATATTTTTGTAATGGCTGTTTTCCGAGTTGCTCGGAGGGACAGAAAAAAGATAAATGTCCCCAACATTAATATGCGGGTCAGTAACACGATACAGATGGCCTTTTCCCTGCTTTTTACATATTGTTTTTTAATCGTTTTTTTTTTTTTAAATAATTTTTTGCTTCCATGTTACACTTTAGTAAAATAATGCCATTACTCATTAGACCTACATAACATTACTCATTAAAAAAACATAACGAAACGCGTTTGTTTTCATTTTTTGTCTGCGTCTGTAATGTTTACAATTATATAGATTTTTATTGTTTCCATCATTTTTTTCAAACAATTTACAAGGCTTGTAATGAACATAAAAATCCAACTTGAAAGTTTCAAATTTCAATATATGAAGTAATTGAATATAAGTACTAATAGTAGGTACGTAATGCTTATTACTCAAATACTCCATTGTCAAATACATGTTAAGTAATTAAATGCAAGCAATCTAATCGTTATATATTTTAAGAATTTGACTAAATTTTCAAAAATTGAACAAAATGTTATTTTGATTATAAAAAAGGTATCTATTACTTGTATCAATATATTTTTAGTTTGTCTAAGGACGTAAGATAATTTATTTTGAAATGTTTCATATAAACGTATCGCTATTACTCAGATATTATATAATATGGTACACGGGGAACAAATGTATAATGTGTTTTTTAAACAATTAAAACTGACTATTAAAAACTTATATTTACCGTGTCGAAAAAAAAAAAAATGTTTTATTTTTTGAAATGTAGCGTATTCATATTCATAATATATTTATAACACGTGCGCATTTTATTGGCACTATGTTCATAAATTAACGATAACTCAGCTTAATACTGTTTAAAGTAGTACAATAATTTAATGACTCGCTGTATTTGTGTCTATTGAGTAGTAAATTTCGTAATAGGTATAATGTTTGTATATTTTAGTATGCATTACTATTTTTATGATTATATATTATAATATACTACTCAAGAATCAATCACACCATGAGAACTAGTGTTGAATTTGTAACGTTATTTAAAATTTGTAAGCGTCTAGAAACGAATTTATGGAATTTTTGGAGTGCCCAAAAGTACCATAACTATAAAAACTACTCAAAATAAGATTTTTAAATGAACACCTAATATGTGTATGGTTTAATGGGTATTGAAGGTAATGATTTTTTATCACAGGTATTCATAATAGTTATTCAGTTTAGGTAAGTTAATCTAGGACATAAACATAAAATGCCTCTAATTCTTATGATTTTTAAATCGCTATATGATTTTATGTATAAACCTTATATAGATATAGGTAGTTGTTTAATATCAACAATATTAAAATATATTATATAATATATTTTAATATATTTTATATTTTTATACATTTTGAAACGTTGATTGCATAAAACAATTAAATTGTTATTTTATAGCAGCAGTAATATGAGAATAATCATAATTTGTTGAATCGTATCTCTCTTGTAAACATTGTAGTATGGTAGAAAATAGGTAATACTTTAAACTGAAATAAATAATTCTACTCAGGTTTTATCTTACCGTCAACTATCTATATAGATCACAGTAGATAATATTTTAAGTACAATTGAGTAATTTACTAGGTATAGTGATATCAGTAGTTTTTAACTCATCGACCGTGTCGCCGTAACATCGTACGATGAAGGGCATGTGTGTTGTTTGGTATCATGATTATATAACACATAATACTAATAATAATGCTCATAAATCATAATTGTTGTAGCTATATGATCTCTATGGACCATACTTAAATTAAAGCCGAAGGTAGCTTGACATTTTAGTCCACTCTCCCTACCACTAGGCACTAACCGCTCCGGGCTATTTTCGCTTTACGGAGAAAAACTGTTAGCGAGTATTTTACCCAAATCGATTTTTTTTCAAGTAAATATTTTTAGATTCGTCCAAGTTTAATTTGTGCTTCATGTATCTACTTTCAAATTTCAATATTTGGGTTTAATATATTTCTACAACATTTTAAACTAAATGTTTTAAAAACCGCAGAAATATATCGGACTTCAATATTTCAATTCAATTGTATAATAAGCATAAATTAAATTAAGAGGAATCAAAAAATCTTAACTTGAAAAATTCAGCTAGTGTTCTCCCATAATGTATTAATATGACAGGAACGGTGCGTGGGGACAAAAATCTAGAGTAATCTTGGCCTTTAAATTGTTGTCTCGTCATATTTGTACTTACTGATTTTAGCTCAAATAAAATAATATACCGTCTATGTCTTATAAAATATAATATAATTTACAATAAAATAATTGTAGACGAAACATATCCTTATGTTATTATTATTATATACCTACTTCAAATTATTGCTAATGTTATAATTGTATTATACAATATTTATATATTTTTATTATTAATATTAATATTATTATGTTTGAGATTTAAAGAATAACAATGAAAAGATTAATATCTATGGTTAAATTATTATTATTTTTTGTATTTTTTTAAGACTTATTTATTACATATACATTCATTCAAAAAAAATGTTTAGGTATTAGTTTATTCTGTATTCAGAGTTAAATCAAATAATATTGAATTGTCTTATAAATTACCAGGTCAATGTTCAATTAAATCTGTAATCTACATTCAACAACTTTTGAGGATGGCCAATGAGATAGTTAGTATAGGTTTATGAAATGCGTCTTAATAATTTACGGTGATGTTATAAATATGGATTGACACAGATTATTTCATTACCTACACTAATTATGTTAAAAGCTTAAACAACATAAGTCTGTTTTAATTTTTATCTTTCAGTAGGTATTCGTCCACTAAAGGCACATATAATTTATTTAATCAGTGAATTGTCTCATAAGTCATAACCAAGTACATAACTATTTGACATTGTTTATTATTCATGAAATAATGACAATGTCTATACACGGTTATAATTTGTGGTTATTCCAAGTTAAACCATTTCAAACCGATCGATATGAAAAAGGTTTTATCGCCGTGGTATAATATTAGTTTTGATGCAATTGAAAAGTAACCTTTTTTAAATTTGACGGAAACGAGATGAGAACAAAAATATATATTTTTTTTTTCGGAAACAAATAGGCCCCATATGTATTATAGTATAAGAGAACGAACAATGCAAAGCAAATTCATAAAAGTTGCTGCCACTGCCAATTTGCTATCATCCATTTCGCTAAAAATGGGGTTTTGTTAGTACACAGCGCGTGGTAAACACTTGTATTATTTTCCACCCACTACTGAAAAATCCATCCATCGGTAAAGGTATATACTATATTTATAGGTATATATAAAACATATATACATTTTATTGACAACCCAACGCTGTTCTCTCATATACCGACCACTTATATGTATATATATAGATAGTGTGTTCTGCCCTGAAAAATAACTTATTGCGCGAATAAGGAAAGGTATTTTGCGTCATCGTCCTGTGCGTGTGTGATGTACGGGATGTGTTGATGGTCGAAGATGAGGCAGGGTTGGTGTGTGGGTTTTTGAATGACTGAGAGGAAGCCTTTACAACAATAACCACTTAGCCAGACGGGTTTATGCCAATAGCTGGTTTTTGTTTATTGAAAAGCTTCCGAGGAAAAGGGGTCGAGAATTATACACATATAAGCAATGTATACGTATTGCTAACGGCTCGCCTGGTTTTGGGGCAACAAATAAAACCGTATGGAGAGAAAAATAGAGATACTGAGCGAGGAGAGAGAGAGAGAGAGAGAGAGTGAGAGTGAGAGTGAGAAGCACCGCGGTGACCGAAAATATTTATCGCCGAGCTCGTTTAATCACGATGCCGCCGCAGCTCGGGGTTATCCAAATAATTGGTTTTCGGTTATGAAAACAACAGATGCGAGGAGAATAATATGTGATGGGACGTGATGCGTCTCCAGGGACTCCGTGTACATTCGCGCCGTGGCGTTTGCCCTTTTCGGTCCGAGTGCGTCCGTTCACGTATACAATATACCATATCATATATGTATAATATATATATGCGTGTGTGTGTGTGTGTATGTATACTCTCATACGGAGAGAATTTAAAAGTCATTTATATTGTTTTTCCGGCTTGTGAAACCGAATACGTTCGTCGAACAAACAGCGCTAGAGCTGTATAGTCGCCGTTAATATCGTAACGCCTATGATGTCATCGTCATCGTCATCGCCGGGGCTCGAGAATTTGATTATCGCTCGATCCGTGTTTTCGGTATATTACTCGCCTATCGTTTTCGCCCGACGCTGTTCAAAAAACGCTGCAAGAATTTCTAACCCGGAGGTCGTGCTTTATTTGAATCTATTGTAAATTTGTTGTTTGTATATTCGACGAGGCCAAGCCCTAAGTTTTGCCCCCTCCCCCCGCTCACGAGTTTAAGCACTGACTATTGGAGGACTACGCGGAGGAGAACTGTAGGGATGACGGTAAAATATGATAATGCCTTAGTTTCGATGTATACAAAACGCGTGTCGGGTGCGCGGGATAATAATATGATGCGGGGAGGTGCTTGCATATTGTTTTATAAGTATTGTTCTGTAACTTAACTTCTTATAAGTGTAACAAGAGTATAACGAAATTCGACAGCCCGTTGTTCATCCACCGCGCATCGTCCATCCCTTGCAATCGCTGTGGCGTGTTTCGTCTTGAACCGCACACTCGGAAAAAGACAATGATAATAATAACGATTACGACTGCACAGCGACAGCGAACATAATGGTGGGAGTACCGTTGACGACGGCAGTGTGTCTCCTCAGTAATAAACCGAAATAATATATTGTATAAATACGAGTGCAAGAATATAATACGTAATAATATATCTTACGGTTGCAAAGGTACATAATATATACTATATTATTACAGTAATGGGGCAACCCCGCGATCGTCCGCCCGTGTTTAATATAAATCATTTGGCGGCCATTATTCCTCGGTATCTTTTCGGATTCGCGAATCGTAGACGCGATATGCGCGCATATATACATATATATTTATTTATTTATTGTACGTACGCATAATAAATTATATGTACCTAAGTGTACAATGATAAATCATATGCGCGCGGACCCGACGCGATAAAATTGCATAACGTTTTTCACGGTTTCTTGCCGCGGTCCCGACTGATCGTTTGTCGTTAATGCATGTTTCGTTCGACCGTTCAAATACACGTATATGGCGTGTGAACGACCGCGACGATGATAATATTATTGAGAGTTCGTTCAAAAATTGTCAGGACAGTAGGGCTGAGTGGAAGGGGGGGGGAATAAAGCTGAACGTGCCGCCCGAATTGAAGATTTTTTAAGCATTATATACAGATACCTAACCTAACCTATATGCTGATTTTCGTTTTTCCTACGAACGCCGATCGACAACGTTATGATTGTCGTGAGCGACTTTTTTTTATTATGACTTAATAATCATAATTCGACTAGTACTTACATTATTATTATGAGATGAATGAACTTGTTGTGATTTATTAATTTTTGCATGTTCTATGTTTGTTGCAGAAAGAAAATTATTCATCGGAATGCTGTCGAAAAAAATATCTGAACCCGACATCAGGTTGATGTTTGAACCTTTCGGAGCCATCGAAGAGTGTTCGGTTCTCCGGGACCCGAATGGCGTTAGCAAAGGTAAAATATTTCGTTTGATAAAAAAATACTATATTCTATATCCTACCAATATGTTTCAAAAAAAAATATGCGACCGTATAGGTAGCAATTATTTAGTGAAACGGTATGGCTGCCGCTCGCTTTGCCACGCGTTTGCATTATATTTTTTAATTTATAAAAAACACGTGTTGTTTGCTTATGTATTTGTTTGACACTTAACTAACTTATTATAATTGGTATAGTGTGTACATAAATTATACTACTTTAATTGTATAGTTTGCAGCTATCGATCGGTTTTTTTTTTGTTGCCATATACATCTTTGTTTCCCGATTTTAGCGCTCGGGGTACTATGACTTTTTCCACTTTACAAGTATTTATTAGTTTTGCGTGGATAATAATATTATGTTGTGACCTATCGTGGCGTAGTGAAATGTCCTTATGAAATATAGTTGATGTTCGCATAATGTAGAGTGATAAAGGTCCTTGTTTTTTCATCATAACATACATCGACCATATCGTGTAATAACTAATGTAAGCGTATAACAAATTCGTCGTCGGGTTAGAAGCAGCGTTTGTGCTCGTCGTAATAAAACGAATTAATATCGTTTTAGATTGTGCCGAGGACAGATTTTTGGCTTCCGAGCTACTATATTTATAATATTTCCTCCAGTACACTTATTCTCAAAAGTACTCCACCAGAGTCGTCGGTTAACACTGTATGGAAAAATATTGTCATTCTATTCGATCTCTCAAAAAGCTACAATTGCTATAACATTTGATGTAAAAGATTATCTACCATTATACTGATGATGTATACTCAAATTCGACTTATTTACCAAAGATAATATGCTATTATGATATGCTTATTTATTTTATGAAAAAATAAACGAAAACATCCTTTACGTCTATTTTGAATAGACTGTATTAATTATTTTTAATAGAATATTTTAGACATAATTCGATTCTTGCTTTAAATTCTTATTTAGAGTTTTAGAATACTAGGGTGAGAATTCTATTGGATTTACCATGATAGTGACTTCTTTTGTTTTTGTTTTCATGATGTTATCACTTTCGTATAAAATAGATGTGCCAAAAGTTTCATATACCTTTTTAGATTGGGAATTGGACACATATGTTACCACTAGTATTAGGTTATTTCGGAAATTTTCCAGTAGTTTCTTTTAGGAAATGACAAAAAAACTATTGAAAATCGAGTCCTCACTGCAGGAAACCCAGTGGGAGATTCCCGTTAGATTCCCACTGAGGAACTAAACTTTTTGCATTATTTACAACTTTTTGAACATCCTAGACAGTTGAAATTTTCACCGATTTTTATTTTAGTATCCTATAGATGTTGTATATTATTATCAAAAACGATTTCGAAGGCTTTACAATTTAATCCCAGATTAATCTTGAGAATGTTTTAGCTATAAATACGATCGGGATATCGATTTTTCTCGTTTATCAATATTGTTATTTGGTAATCTGATTTCCCAAGGAATTAATTAAATTTAATCAATACAAATCATTGATAAAGAGTAAAAACTGAATATACGATTTATTGTTACTGTTAATGTAAAGGCAATAATATTGCCATATATATTATATTATATGCCAAACCCATATCCAGTATCCTCATTTTTTATATTAATAATTCTTATTTTTTTTAAACGGTTTTTTTATTTCACTAGGTAGTACTTTTTGGTATTATTTTATTACAGAGGTAACTGCTAGACAGATTTAAACCAAAAACAATTAATTCAATAAGACGGGAATGGTTTAAATACTTTTATCATCAAATTTCTTATCTTATTATTTATTTCTGTAATCCTCAATACTTTGACAACTACATATTTAATCATGAACTCAACTAGTTAAGCATTACCAGTAGTATTGCATAGTTTTATCATACTGTGTGTGTATGTGACGCTTTTTGAAAATTAACGTTTTTACAAACAACTTAAACTTACATTTTTTTCCAACTTGCAGACCATGAATATTGCGTCAGTTTAAAATGAGCTACTCGATATTCAGTTCAGGTTTTTTTTCTGAAAGTAACTTTTAAACATTGTTGGATTTTTTCAAATATTTCTATGTTGGTATACAGTTTGAAAGTTGCGTGTATTCGTTAATATACGACGAGGTATATAACATCTTGCTCGAAATAATCTTGCATAAAAAAAAACTTGAAAAATGTTCTTGGTTTTTTGTTATGTGTATTCTGGGTATTACTGTAAATTAAAATGTGTTATGTTCAGGGTTTAAAAATAAAATAAATATATAATATAGAACGCGGTATTGTTACTTCACACCGAAAATCGTATATGCAGTTATTGACTCGTTGGTTTCGAATTTAATAGGTAATATGTTTTTATGTTTTTATGCATTTATGCATTTACAAGAAATAAACTCCCTTGAACGCCATATTATTTAATAATATATAATGAGCTCTCATTTAGCTCTGTGTGCTACTACTGTACAACACAGCCAGTCAGCTAGCCGCAGCGATACATGTCGCGGCCGGTACCCGTCGGCGAATGATTTTTTATGTTATACAATTAAGTCATTTAACGACTGGGTTAATTCTGGTATTGCAGGTTGCGCATTCGTCACGTACACGACCAAACAGAACGCCATCGCGGCCATCAAGGGTATGCATCACTCGCAGACAATGGAGGGCTGCACGTGTCCGCTGGTTGTCAAATTCGCCGACACCCAAAAGGAAAAGGACCAGAAACGCATGCAGCAGATGCAAGCGAACTTGTGGGGCCTGGCAGCGACCGGAGGCAACAGCGTGCCCACAGCCCAGTACTTGGCTCTAGGCGTGCTGGCCAATCAGCAGATGAACGTAATTATAATATTTGATACGATTATTCCCTTCCGTTTTTCATAGACGAAACGCGCGTACTACTCTAGTCGCTGGAGTTGGATAGAAAGGGCGAGAGGAGTTGATGAAACGTTTTAAGATTTTCTTTGGCTTTAGACACGTTTTTTAAAAAAAATTTTTGCCGACGTTACTTTTCAGTCGTCTTTTGTCGTCGTGTAAACTTCAGCAAACGTCTATACAATATCCTTTTCGATGACTGTTTACACACACCATCGAGAGTACTGTCATACGTACAACGTGTTTCAGGCAAATTGTACATAGTTTTAAGCTTGAATCACTTTTAAATAACTCGCGGTACCCTATTTCAGATGCTGCACCCTGTACAACACTATACATTTTATACCTCGTGGTTGCGGTAAATGTTATTGTGCTCGCGAATAGTGTTCAAACTTAATATACCTACCGACCCGTGAGATTCCTCTTGTAGGTACACCTCGAATGCGCAACGTAATCTCCACAATCTAAGCAAACGCCATGGATAGTTTAAAAAGTTATTCGTGGCTCTCGCGCATCGTCGGTGTCAACTGTTGACGTTTCGAAGCGATTTCCCGATTTCCTCCCAGTGCTTTACAATAAGGGGGATAAATACATTTTCACGTGACATGTTATATAATATAGAAGTGTACTAAAACGGATTGCGAATAATAATTACACCTTTAGCCTGTTTCTAATAATAATAATTATATTATATTATTATTAGGCATGTTTATTGTGTATAAACTCTGCAAATATCTTTATCGTATAGAAATCTCGTTACATCGTATATATACACTATAATATTGTATATATAATCCACGGTGCACTTTGCCTGCGTTGATTGCAAAATCCGCTCACACCACGGCGTTCGACCAAATCCTCCTCCTCTTACCTAATCGTTTTCTAATTAAACTTATAAACTGTTCTGCAGCGCGCCGTGTTTATGCGCGTTTTATGAAGTTAGTATTGAAACTAACCCCTTGCAGAATGCTCCCGTGGGTGTAAATGGCAATGTAATAAACTTGGTGATTCGGAGCGACTCCGCGAAAACTTTGACCGTAAAAGTATTTTGCCTGTTCGGGTAATTCGCCAAAATAATTTTGTTCATTTTATAAATGCTCAGGATCGTCGTCATGTATTCTCCCAACGGATGATAACGAGTTTGTCGTTACACGTCTCTGCAAAAATCATCGGCGCATGTAGATTATTTACTTCGTATAAATAATTTACAATGTTAATTTAAAAAAAAAACTTTACTCGCCATTTGGTGAATGGTGAAATCAGAACTTCCCAACTTCTTAACATTTTCATTTACTTTTAATTTTGAGTGAAAATTCGATGTGTGCGAGAAACCTCCAAGCCGTGATGTTTGAATATTTGATACGTATTGAAATGTATTTTATACAAATACATATCTATGTTGTATATATAATATAGTAATATGATGTATGTGTAATATATTTTATATATGGCTTACTTTTCCGAAATTGGTTTTAGTTCGTTTCCAACAGCTACTTTAAGTTTAAATTAAAAACCCATTTGGTAGGCAGTATAGTAGTGTTATACGTATAAAGGTAGTGGATGACGTTGATTCGTAGAATTCGCAACGGTGGGAAAGCCTGTAGGCGACAAAGGTTAAGCAGTGCAAAGCGTTTTTACGACGTTAATCGTTTAACATATTTTCTGTCTCGATTGGATTGATAAATATATATATATATATTTATTATCATACGATACGAATATATTACGTTTTCTTTCGAAACTCGAATTTTATTGATTTTTACCGCAGACGCGTTTTCTGCTAAATTACATTTCAACGCTCCTCGCCCTTTCCGCGTTTCAGACGAATCGATTCGACCAGAAGACGACAGACAAATGTGTGGATCCCGGGGCCCTTTTCTTTGCGGTAACAGTTCATAGTACGTAAAAAAAATATCGTTCTATCATTAATCTAAGTATTGTAGTATCGTGTCGCTTATTAATATCGTCGTCTTCCGACGTACTCCAATCGGGTGTGACCGCAATTTTATTAATTGTCCTCTATTTGGCGGTGATAGAAAATTTAAACCAAACCTACATACTCAGAGGCACTTCTTCCTCGACCTCCTATAATTGTCGTCATAATATAGATAACTATACGATATTGTTAAAATTGAAAAAATAATAATAATATGGCTACGTTTATTATACACACAACTGATTCATCTAACATATTACATCTTAGCATGTAATATTTTAAAAATGACGTCGTTATTTATACGTCGTGATATGTGGAGTAGGAAGTGTTAAACGTATTATCCGGAAACTGCAAAAAATTACTCGCAGTTTGTACTCATTTTCGATTTTTTAACCGACATTTTTTCTCATTCGATAACTCGAAAACAAATACGAGTAATAAAAAATAACATTATATTATAATAATGTAACGCACTAACGCGAGTGCTGTAGGATTTTTTATCCCGCGATTTTTGGCAAATGCTTTCGGAGAGACGGCCCCTCTTTATTCCTCCCCCCTCCAACCACAATTCCGAACAAACACTCAGCGCACTGCAGTCTGTAGTGGAAGTGTTTCGTTAGTGTTCCACTGTACAACTCGATGCGTAACAATTCCGTTTTTTGTGATTCGCAGAATGACACGAATTCGCTGTCTTCGCAAGTGCTCCAGCAGATCCAGCTGAACGCCGCTGCCGCTGCGGTGGCAGCCAACAACAACAACAACCATCAGCTGAACAATCTGCTTTTGACCAGCAACACAGGTGCGTTTTCCTTGAGTAATATTGTCCGTGTGCTTGTACACGTCACGGTACAGCCAAATTACCGGTGTATTGTGACGCTTAAAAGTGGGTAATTTACTAATCATAATAATATAATATATGTATTGGTGTCTAGTGTCTGACGCATTCTTCTGAAAACTCGCGGTCACAATATTATAAGGTAGAGAAAAAAATCGCGACCGGCTTGGTAGTGGATTATGTATTTTCGATTTTTACGACCTTTTTACCGTTTTATTTAAATGTTTCTAAAATTATATTTTATTTCGTTCCGATATTATTCGTTTCCGGTATGTATAGGTACCACTTGCTGCCTACTTATTGTTGTTTCTTATCAGTCGGAACGCATATACTACGACGATTAAACGTTTGAATACGTATGTAAACACAAATATGATTCGTCGTGTTCTCGCATACAAATGTGAAACATAATATTAATAACTTGGACTATAATTCGTATACACCGTCATCTCTCACTGAACACACCCGTAGCAGATGATCGTTTAAAACATGTTATACAGCGTAAAAAGGACATCAGAATTTATTGCTATAATTCGTTAACGACGGCCAATGCCGTTTCGATAATACATAAATGACAACCATCCTGCTGCCATCAAATTGAGTTATAAATGTATCGAGAAGTATATTATTTATATTATGTTCTCGAGAATTCCTAATACTGGTGATGCATTTAACTTAAACACTCATTAGCTTAAAAACCATTAAAGTTATTAAAATTCAATTTTAAGTTTTAAAAGACAAACATTTTTTTTTACGTTTTTCTTAAATCTAACCTTTTTAATGACAATATTATGTATTTTTAATTCTTTATACTAAAGCAGAATATATTTGGAAGTGCTTTGATGAACATAAAAATCGATTTTCGGACGAGTACTATATGAGTTACAACTTATTGCAAACAAGTGTAGTAGACACATCTAAACTTTCAATACTTATAAATTACTTATAATTTGTAACTAATAATCTTCTTATCCTAAATTTGATTCTCATAGATCGAAATAATACTTTAAATAATATTCTGCTTAGAATAATAAATTTAAAATGCATGTTGTCATTCCAAAGAGTATAATTTTATTCACACAACACAACTTTTTTTCAAAAATATTATTTTGGTAACGACTTAAAATGATGAAAAATAAATATTTACTAAAACGTTAGCGAGTGTTAAAAAGTGTCTTACTTTAAATGGATCACACCGTATATATAGTTTTTGAAATGTCATACTTTTTTAACCGACGACGATTCTGCTGGAAGCATATCCGTTTACATAGATGGGTTTTATGAGGTCGTCGAGTGTATATCAATATTTTAAAATAATATAATATATATTTCACAAAGTTCTAAGTACATAAACATTATATTCAAAAGCCTACTCAACACTGACCAGTAATGCGTAACGTCGGAATGAACATTTTTTGTATCCTTATAACATGATGCGAAGCGATATTATTCATACTAATTACTATAATAAATTATCTATTCATTAATACTACCTTTAATATATTACCTATTCATTGCTACTATAATATATTATCTATTGTTGTTCAATAAACTGTCGGTGGCGGTGTTATACTATTCGTCTCTTCTATAAAATACCCAGGTATACTATAATAGTATACTATAACTGTACAACGGGCGTTGTTATTATTATTTTTATTGTAAAATGTCATTAATTTCATGTGACCCCCAATATTCAGGTGCGCTCAAATCCCCGTATCATGTCCAGACGTCCCATTACCATCCCACACATGTAGATACCGTGTCACCTCGGCGTTTAGATTACACCGATCCTTTCTATACAGGCTACCAGAATTTGTCAGCGTCGCCGCCGAGCCTGGGAGACTTAAACCCTGGAAACTTGCAAAACCTGTCGACGCTCGCTAATTTGTCCGTCGGAAACCCTAGTGAGTACAACTTGTTATGTTATTGTTATCGTGTTGGTAATATTTGTATACTGCTATGTCGTATGATTGTATATACGTTTGTGTATATGTCGTTATTATAACATAATAATATACATATCGTTATACCTAAAATAATAAAAACAACAGTTATAAATTATAATAATATTATAATTGTTATTACTTTTCTGCGGTTCGATTATGTGTTGTACATGCCGTTTTCAACCGTTTGTACCAGCCGAAATCGAAACGAGAATTTATTTATGTTCATGATTGTTATTTCGTTATTCCTGGTTAATTGGTATTTACCATTGCCGAGTCATTACAATTTCTATTTAGACGTCAAGTGAATTATTGTTAAATTATGATAGTTAGTACTTAATATACATGTTAATGTCTTACATATTTCTGGTTAAATTATACTTATTTAATAGGCCGAGTGCTTTTCTAACCACGAACCAGCTATCACTCCATTTACTTTATCGTTGGGCTCAACCTGGTTCACAGAAGCTCTGTATATATTTATATTCGTATTATATTATTTACAGTTGCAATCATTTTAGTTTAGTATGTTTATGGTACATTATGATTAAAGTTGAAAGTTTAACAATTTGTTATAATGGCATTGTGTATAACTGGTGACGAATTGTGAATTTAAATAAAAAAATCGCATTGTTATAATATGAGCACAATGAAAATGGAATCCCGAGACGGACGATGTACTTAGTGTATAGGTAGGTATCGAGCGTATTTAACATACAGAAAGTAAAATAAATTATATACAATTAGTGAACAATTTTTTATTTTATTTGTGTGTTCAAACGAGAAGTTTAAATTTATTTTAATTTCGGATGACATGGCGTTAGAACTTTCTACCCACCCTTTTTTTTATACACGTATTTTATTTCGCTCGTTTACCTGCAAGGCAACAAACAGTTAGGGTTTTATTTTCCTTCCTTTTCGCCCACAGTAACCTTTTTTTTTTTTTTTTAAACGAGCCGACTTTCAAACATTTTGCGTCCGTCCGACCGACCGGTGCAATGTTTCTTATAAATGCTCGTCGTTTTATAGATGCACTTCTAATAATAATGTACTCCCGAATTCCAAGTGCGGCAACCACGTGATGACCGCACACCTATTATAATAAAATGTGCCGACTGTATTTAAACCGTGCCTTTACTTTTTTGGTTAAGAGCCAAGAACCAAAAAGTTGGAAAACAGTGGTTTCTTCACGCACCACCTTTTCAAGGCGTGAACGTTATCTTATTTTTGGAAATTTTTATTGTTTTTATCGGATATTCGGATAGCCATATTATGAAGATAATAAAATATGCAAAAAAAAAAATGACTGTTATTTGCACCAACATCTAAAATATGCTAAATGTATTTCTTTATTAAGTATGTTAATAATTAATTAAATAAATAACATTTTTATCTCACATAATATTTTGAATTCTAAATGACATCCATCGATTTATATATATCGTATACGAAATCATTAAATTCACAGTCCTGGTGTGTGCCATAATTGCCGTCACCGTATACGTGTCTACGGCAATAACCGGAGACGCGCACCAGCAAAATTATAATACAAACGATAATAATAATAATCATAATACTCGAACCGGAAGTAGTTTTCCTTGCATAGCGCGTGGTCGATTGGCAGTCTCTTTGTGTCGTCACCGTCAACTGAATTTTATTTATTATTTGAATATGATATAACGGCCCCTTTTTTTGCCCCTTGGCTTCCGTTAATTATAATTATTATTCATGATCGGCCGGCAGCAGGTAACGGACTCACCGATGCTTGGTGTGTGTTTTTTTTTTATAAAATTACATTCTCGTGTGCCAATGTAATGTTATATTTGTGGTGTCTGTTATTGTTTTACCTTAATCATTTTTTATTTTCCAGTAGTCAACTCTGTGAACATGCAGAATCTAGTCACGTTGGCCGCGATGGGGGCAAATTCCGTTTCGCCTACAGGTAAACCTCCATTAATGTATTTTTGTTACGTAATTACGGATCGTATAATTTTTTTTTTGGAGGGCTTTCTCGATCACACGACATGTTCAATTAAATTTGACGATTGGTTGATGGGTAAAACGGACACAATCAGATTGGCCGTTTATTGACCGGTTTCAATTTTATTTGGTTTTTATTGTAATCACAAAAAATAAGTTAATGAACTTTAAGCGTAGATATAGGACAAAACTTCGACAATATTATTCATAGTACTGATTTTGACCTAGGTTAGTAGCCGATGATATATTTCAAATAAATTCTGCAAATTATTATCAACCCTAATTAATCAAAATAAATATAAAATCGTTTGAAAGTCATTGATTTTTGAAACGATGTTTATTATTTATTTACTCTATATAATATATATATATAAAAAAACGGTTGAACAAAAATAATTCTGATGTATATAAAGTTGTATTGAATTATACTAATCAATATATTTTTTTTTAATTATGAAATCAAATTCATGCAAACACTGTAAAAAGATAAAAAATAGTACATTTTTCAGTTAAAAACAAATATAAAACGTCACAATATTATTTTAAGTACGACATTGACTCAAACAATTGGTGAAGTCAAATGTAATTAGTAAAAAAAAAAATATATACCTATCAGTAAGACCTGCCAACTCAACTAAATGTTGTTTGAAATATAAATGACGTGTGTAGTTAAATTTTTAACGAGCTCAGTATTGCATAAAATAATATTTAATACATTACTGAGAACGAAAATTAGTTACAATAGATTTATATATGTGTTATATGTCAGTCGATCGAAATCATACTCCATGTTTTAATTAATTAGAAGTGCAATCTCGCATCGGAGCTTTTCCTCAAAAGTTTTGAATGTCGTCTGCAAGTTTATGGAAGTACAAAGTTAGGAGAGGAAAATGGAATAATAATAACTGGTACACAATATGCGTACAATGTTCAAAAATATTTTTCAATGTGCCGTCACCTTTTTCATTTTATTATAGTGTTGCCGTAGAACCCACGACCACCGTTTTAGTTTTTAAACACTACAATTTTTATACACATGCCTTTTGTAATACACGTTGAGTCTGCTGTTCGAGCAGTACCTACCAGTGGAGGATATTTTTGAAAACTTTTTTTTTATAACAATAATATGATGTGTTACTCAATTTATTTACATGTTAAAAAAGTCAATTTAACCGGTCGAGAAAGCTGTGTTATTATTAATAAAGTTTACTACATTACATTATAAGATATCTATAGGAATTAATTTTTAAACAGTAAATCTCAAGGAACAATAATTAAATCAAATCATTTTATTATTTTAGGATCCAGTTCGTCTAGTCTAAGTAGTTCAGGTTGGTTTATTTTACAGGATTTTATGTTGATTCATATACTTTTGTTTTATCGAGATTATCTTCAGCCACTTTGTTTTTTTTTTATGTTTGTATTTGTTTTGTATCCTGATTATTTCTAAGTTCATTTTGCTTAATGTAATGCATTTGCATGATTTTTTTTTTATTTGGTGTAACAATAATTAATGTTTTGCCTTGACTATTCGGTCAACATTATTTTTTTTAATTTTATCATATAATTACGAACCATTCGATTCATTCGTTATCTGTTGGTTAAAACAACGAACTCAAAAACATTATTGTATCAATCATTATCTTTGCTTTTATTTTTCCATTTTAATTAGACTACTTTTAAAAGGTTGATAAATACAAATAAATATGTATCTTTATTATTATATTTCTAATAATGCGTTATATCAATATATACTAGTTTCAGAAAAATATTTGAAATTGTTATTTTTAAATAATCTGTTTACACACTTTAATTTCAAATCACATAGTGTAACAATTTGACATTTATTATACTCTAGGTGGCAGATTATTTATTTTTATTATTTATAGCGTATTTATATATTATAATAATAATCAATCATAAGATTGATAATATTTTTATCGTTTTTAAACTGTTGCAAAATTTTAAAACCCCACTGTAAAAAATAGAATAGCTATGTTTTAATTTCAGTAAATTGGTTTTTTTTTATAAAAGTAATTTTGTGCTAGGCTTGTTAATTTAATCTAATTTTGACAAGGTTGTTTTAAGTAATATTTTTTTCTTAATTTAAAGTTTGTATTTTGTTAATTATAACAAACGCTTTATTCTAAATTAACCAAAACATTTAAAATGGCTTAAATAATCTCCCAGATTCTATCCCTATAAATGAAGTATATATTTGAAGTACCTAGAAATGATACATGTATAATAATGTGTATTAATATATTATATATTATAGTAATTAAATGTTTAATTATGAAAATATGAAATGACTATAATATTGGGAATTATAAATACAATAACCTATTTTACGTTCTTTTTAATGACCGAAGAATATTTATCTTATTTTGTGTTTATAAATTCATAACTCTGTCAAAATCATCTAACAATTTGTAATACATTTCCACGATTAATCTGTAACACTTGGATTTATAACTTTTAATTAGCTAAGAAATTGCATGGTTTTTTTTATTTGGTACTTAGTGGTAAGATCATAATATAATGGAAGTAGACTAGTACTACATTTTGCATAATATAATTGTATTCATGATAATTTATACGTCCGTTGAATACTATGCATTTGTATTGCACATTATTAAAAGTTCAGGAAATGTCATGTGTAAAGAGTACCAACTACATATTATTATCATTTTTATAAATAGTATACCGGTGGAACCAAATAATATTACCCACATTAATATAATATTATGGTGTTAAAATATCGATTTGTTTTATCAATAGTTTGTATTTGTAATAAATTGTACGTAAATGCTTGGAATCCATTTACGAAATTTTTTTGTTTTTTTTTTTTGTTTTGAAAAATTTAACTGGGATTTTTATTTGAATATTTATCCGTGCTTACTATTACATAATCCATAACTTGTATATTTTATATGAGATGTAATGTTTT
The DNA here is from genome assembly GCF_001856785.1 of Myzus persicae. Lineage (NCBI taxonomy): Eukaryota > Metazoa > Arthropoda > Insecta > Hemiptera > Aphididae > Myzus > Myzus persicae. Next base: position 266,916 of record NW_019103374.1, read on the forward strand.
TGTTATATGTTTGGAATTTTAGCACGTTAAATATATACTTATATAGTTTTGCATATTAACGCTTTGTTATATATAATAACGTGTAATTTAGAGATATGTTTTAAATACAACTATTTTGTGTTTCAGCTCTGTCAAGTTTGTCGCCTACGTCTGCAGCCGCTGCAGGTTTGTAAAATTTATTATTTCTGTATATATATTTGTCTCCCATGTTCGGTTATTATTATTATTTTACATTTGAATACTCCTCGCGTTTCCTTTTGTTTTTATTGTTTCGTTGTATGTTTGTTTTTTTTCTCATTTGACTCCATACTTTTCTTTTCTAGTTTTATTTGGAAAAAATTCCGGTAAGTGGTCTTGGAATATGTGTGTGTGTACGCGTGATAGTATTTATAAGCAAATTGTAATTGTTTTCCTTTTGTTTTGTTTTTCCTTTTCCCTTGTGAAAAAATAAAACTACCCATATATTCTATCACATGTGCGTTAATGTAGTGTAACTTGCAAGTGAGAAAATAATAATATAATACGTGTAATGTGTCTTGTGTATGTCTGGCTATAAAATAATAAGTGTTCCGTCCAAGTGCTATTGACTCCGCGAGTCCATCCTCCCTAAACGTCGTGTGCAACTTATACTTCGTCACAAAAAAACTCAAATCTCGATAATTTTTTGTTAGAGTGAATTCTTATTAACATACAGCGAAACGTAAACTACAATTGTTATCGTTCTAAATTTGTGCGTGTTTCGGTTTTGTTTTATTTTTTTTTGTAGGTCTATTGGCAGGCACCAATGGCACGAACGGTGGTACATACGGTTCGTCGCTGAACGCACTCGGTCTCACGCTGGCCGATCTGAACTCTAACCAGTTCGCCATGCCGCAATCGCCACCGGCCAGTTCGCCGTTGTACTTTTTGAACAACAACAATAACAACAACAACAGTCGTGAGTACAAAAATTAACAGAACAACATTTAAGGAAACAAAAACAAAATTTACCGTGCCCCAGCCGCCACTCCGTCATTTAAAAACAACCCCATACCGTCGAGCGATAATCCGAAGAACTTTGGGGAAGTAATAAAATATAAACTCTCCACCGTGTTTCGTCCGAGGGAGAAATCAAATAACACAACAATAGGGTATCGCGCCGGGAAAGCATTTTTGCTTTTTTTTTTTTTTGTAAACGTGACAACTAGAAGTAATGCGTTTATATTTCACGAGCCGCTTTCAAAACCTTCAAATTTCATGATCCAGGGTTTCTTATTCTTCTCAAAAAGCGAACAATTATTTTATTATCTGATGTTATGAACGAGTTATTATAAACTTTTCTTTTTTCTTTTTAATAAATTATTGACTTTCTCGAGCATCGTGGCGCTGCTACTGTTCATTGTTCGTGTAGTAGACAACAGAACAATGCGATATCGATGAATTGATGCACGCTGAAAAATCAGTTCCTCGTGTCCAATAACAAAAAAAAAACAGACATTAATTCGTTTGAGGTATACGTTCTATCGTTGAGAACTCTTCTATTTTACCTTTATGAAACTTGAAATATGGTGGATACCTACCTACATTTTTACGATACATAATAATGTATAATATATACTCCTAACTTATTAATTAATATTTTATAAAAAAATGAATTAATACATAAATATTGTTTACAAGCTGGCATATGACATAATAATGTGTAATAGGGTTGTGGCTTTCCTATCTCAGAAACAGAAACATATTTTGTAACTATGACAACAATCATTTCGTAGCCGGTAGGTACTGAGATATTAATCGACAATAGAACAAAAAATAAAATTGGGTATAACGATTATTAATTTGTCAGTTCATGGACACTCGTATTATATTATTTTTGCATACGGTTTCATGACAATCGTTATCAACAATCCTTCATATTTTTGTATACCGAAGATGTATTCGAAATAGTTTTATTGATCGCATAAACTGAATTACAAAATATTATAGTTACGTGATTACGACACAATCATGGAAAAAATTCAACTGCTCAAAAATTGATATTCAAGTACGCATTCATGTTTTTTGACTACGTAAAATGTGTTATCTACGCTTGGCTCGTTGTTGTGCCTCGTGGTAGTCATTATTTTTTATCATCCCCCTGAAGTAAAACTCTTCAGATACTCCCCCGTGATACCGAATTACCAATATTTCCAATAAAGATTACAAATATTACCTATATAATATATTTTATAGGTTCATATAATAAACATAAATGTTAAACAATTTAAAAGATTGTACTGTACAACGTCTAAAATAAAACTTTTATTAACATTTGAGAAATATACATTGTTCATAATGCTCTTAGAAACATAAAATTTATTTAGTGTTCTTTGGAACGTTTTGAATTATGACACTATATAGCGCAAGATTTAACTATGGAAAAATAAACTATAAATTATTCGGTTCACGGTTAAAGTACTTACTCTGATTAATACAACCCTAAGTATTTTCATAAACTAAATTTTCCAAGTATAACGTATTAATCTTCAACAGATGGCATCTCAATCAAACATAATTATTTCTTGAGTTGGTTTTTGATTTGATTTTAGGTATAATAGTTTCTAGTAAAAAAAAAATTAAAAACGTATTTTATTTTTTATACAAACGTGTTTGGGCTTTTTGTTTCTCCGAAATTATGTTACAATAAATTTTTATTATGCTCACGAAATATTAAATAGTTTAATGTCATACAATCATCTCAATTATAATATTATACGTTACATATTATTACACGATGTAGATTGAAAGTGATTAATGTATCATAATAATATGTTCGTGTTCACTGTTTCGAAAAATTTCATAGCTTGTGATCAGAATATTTAAAATAAATACCGTTTTTATTTACAATTTCTATTTGTATAATAATAATTACAAAGTTAATTTTAGCTGACCATGATATATTGAGATAAAAATGTTCTTATATTATATAATTAAATACTAAAATCTTATAAAATAATATTTAAAGAAATAGTAATCTTAACGATGCTGTGAAACAATCCCTGTCAGCCAAACAAATAATTACATTTTTTAAATAAAAAGATTAATAAATGTATTCACTATTGTCTAATGTGTTCTTTAAATTCGAAATTCATAATTTGGTTTATTTTATTAAACATATTATAGTAATTATCTTGTAGGTAAATTAATTGTCTTTTTTTGTAACTTACTTTTTAAATAATGTCAGTAAAAAATAATTAGATAAAAATAAAAATGTTTACAAATAATTATACAAATTATCATTAAAAAATATTCATAAAAATACAGTTATATCATTACATAAAATAAAATCAGTTTTTTTTTTGTCTTGGATATTTTAATAATAGTAAAACTTGTTTGTAATTCTTATTTTAATTTCAAGGAAAAAATGCGTGTATAATAATATTTAAAAAAATCCTTCAAGAAAATGTGTCCGTGTTTAGTCAATAAATAAAATAAACAAATTATGTTCAGTCGTGTTAATCTTTTAACTAGGTTAAATAAAAATCCTTCAAAGCATATCAGTTATGTTCACTGTGCCGAACAATCGAAGTCGTATTCGTTATAACTGTTGTCGCTGTGGGTTGTCATAATATCATCAGTCTTGTGCCGTTTCGTTTAGATGTTTGACAAGGATTGAAATTTAAAACGACACATTTGTTCTGTATCCCTAACTATTTGTTTGGGTTTATTGCGCGATTATTACACTCAAGACTGGTAATGGTCAAATTATAATAATGTTAGCGAAAAATAAAATGATATTTACTTGCAACTGAAAAGGCTTGTGATTTATGGGCGTGTCACGTTTACAAAACAAAACTCAATATCGTATAGTGGGTAGATAATAAGTATTCACTTATAAAGTAAAATAATATATGTTCCGTAAAACCAGAAAGTCTCCCGAAAATCATTTTAGAAGTTTTAATGCACCAATATATAAAATGTACCTTTATAGCATAAATTCGTAAGTTTTGTTTTACTAGCTTTTGGATTCGTATTGTACATTCATTATGCATGTATTTCAAATGTATAGGTATATTGTGACGTTGGTTGTCAGTCACTTAGTATTTTCACCGTTAAATTATAAACGTCATTTCTCTCCTCCCACGCCACCCACGCAAACTTCCATACTTAGTTGGCTGCTACATTTTCGCTTTGCTTTATTTACTTAATAATTAATTAATCAATTATATTATAACGAACTTTTGTGATCGTCTTGACTTGACCGGCTTCATTTTTTAAACTGACATTGCGCTTATTTTTTAATTTTATATTTTTATATTCACTATTTAATTTAGACGGGTTGATTGTCTCCCTTACATTATTATATTTACATTTTGCTATGCTATTTTAATACTGTTGTGTTTGTTGTATCGTTTGTTATGTACTATGTTGTTGCGTAATTATTTTGTTTAGCGACAAAAGTGTCCAGCAAGCAGCTTGAAGGTCCGGAAGGTGCCAATCTGTTTATATACCATCTCCCTCAGGATTTCGCTGATTCTGATCTCGTGACCATGTTTTTACCATTTGGTAACGTTATATCGGCAAAGGTTTACATTGATAAAGAGACCAAACTGTCCAAGTGTTTCGGTAAGTCGCGCAGGTGCGCATTATACGAGCAGAAAACGGTGAAAAATTACGCGTTAAGTTTTAGTAATTACTAATTATATTTTTCACTATTTTTCTCACTTTAAAAAAAAGTATATATATATATTGAAAGCGTAGGCACGAAGTCTTGTACTCTGTCAAACGATTACTATATAATTTTGTATCCGTGACATTGTATTCATTTTTAAATTTTTTATTGACACTATAACATAGTGAACAAATCATGATTGTCGAAATAGTTAAGGATATTTCCGATACTTTCGTGCGTGATCTGCGAGGTTGGTCACCTACACCTTAAACGAGAAACATATATTTTTATCTCCGGCAAACCGCCATTATGTATGTTTCTTTGGGCTTAAGTTTTTACATTTTGGGTGGAAGGGGAGGGTGGGCGATTGCTCACTTATGCAGTCAGCCTTAGTTGCCATTTTAAAGTACACCTATTTTGCCCTACCTCTATATACCATTTTATGTTGCGATGTTGTAATGTATTGTCCTGCTTTTGCCTGTAGTGCAGTTTTATCAAATCATAATAAGTAATAACAGTTTTAAAGCTGTATACTATGCTAATATAGACATGCCTGAACAATGACGTCCAATAGTATATTGTTTATAGTGAAAAATAATATTAATTATATTACTATACATAAGAAGACGCAACAACCGCGAATTAGATCTTTTCTTGTTTTTCAATAGTCATAGAAATAACCACGTGAAATTGTGTTTCTATTGCGTGTTTCAACTGTAAAAGTATTTGAAATAAAAACGAACGATTCAACTTGGTACTTACCTACTTAATACTTTGGTTCAAAATCGAAACAAAACTTTCGATTTTGAATCTCGTCCGTAGAGTTGCTAGAGTACAAGACCGTTCTTGCACGTGCGCAAGACAATGAAGACAAAATGTACACGAGTGGTTGCGTCCTCTTAAATTAATATAACAATGCATGCTTCCTTTAGACCAGTGGTTTACAATATTCCAGAATAAAGTTGTTATTTAGTGCTTTAGCGGTATTGATCTAATCGCCGCATCTGGTAACAATAATAATATTAATATAATAATAGTAAAAATAATAATTATCCAATCCAATCGAATCGTCAACAAATCGCATTGTAATAAATAATAATATTATACTACTATGCGTCTTACAAACAAATAGGTACGTCTGTGGGACAATGCTCAGTAATTGGTTGGGTCTCGTGGCAGCGAGTATATATGTATACGACGAATTGCGCGATTAATAATCTTACGCCTTCGCTTGTGCGCGCACGACAAATAAAAGTACTTATTACCGACTGTTTCAAAAAACTTCAGCCACAATAAAAATTGACGATCAACATTTCTCCGTTGCAGAACGAAATTCAACAATTAAATTAATTTGTTTTTCCTATTGCTGGCGTAAATTTTGTTCACACTACATTCCGTTACATAATATTTGCCAAAGGAAAATGTTTTCGTTTCAGTAGATTCGGAAATGCGCGTTTGAAACTTGGTTTCCTCTTTAATGGTCCTCTATGAAGATTATTATTATTTCGTTGGCTATTTATAATGAAGCGCAGATGTCCACTTCAATAATATTTAAAACGCGCAACAAAAAACGAATTTAATATTTTATTTTCATACGGTCATTTAAATATTTGAACTGTGCATGTGGGCAGGGGCTGGTGTTTCGCATACGAGTCATTTTTGGAAATGTTGATTTTAAATTTTATTGATATTTTACACTCGGATTATCCCGACCCGGTGACTGGCGGCGCATCATCGCGGGCGGTCTGCGGATTCTCCGATGCAAGTAATGAATTTCGTATTGATTTTCGTCGCAACATTCGAGCCTCCTCTTTGCACCGCGACCGTTCGGTAAAACTGAAAAAAAATATACGTATCAAATATTCCAGTGAACAATGTAATATTTTTTTTCCAAACGTAGTTTTGTCCCTCGGGGGTGGTTTTTATCGCGTAGATGCGATAATAATTCACGTTGTAGACCTCTGCGCGAGACGTGTTGGTTGTCGCATTGGCGGGTCCACCTAAAACACAACAGCGAGCATGTATAATAATATACTGTTGTATCTATTTGTATTTACTACTGTGCTAGTGCAGTCCGACTTGGTCAACTCAAAGTACGTCATTGAGTATGATAACTCGGAACTTTTTGTCCGGTTCTCTGCACTTCCTATATTTGAACAGTGTATGAAAAACAAAATATATATTGTGTTTAATTCATTTTTTTTATTACATGCGACAAAAGGCATAGTATAAAATGATTTATTTTCGGAAGACACAAAATATTTTTAGCCGTTATTGTTATTTCTTTTTTTGTTAAGTACAATGGATTTTAATTTTGATTTTCGTTCTTTTAAATTTATATTTTACCTTGTGATCAACACAATATAGAATACAATTGAATAATAATATCTGTGTGTTTCCTAATATTACGAGTATGTTGTGTCCCATAACGAAACCATTTTTATTCTCCGATCACCTCAATTTTGACTGTATTAAGTATACTGTACTATACTTATACTGTACTCAGTGTTGAGAGGCAGAACAACCCTGAATAATTAATTATTTATTTAGATACCCACCACTATTTGCCACAATGATAATAGATAATCTATAGTCGTGCTCAATGGCGTAAGTAAGACCAAATTTAGTTGGTTGCAACAAAAGTTTTCAAAATTTCTCAGATCCGTGTTAGGCTTTACCCTCCCCACATACATAATTTTTTTTATTGATTTTCATACTTTTTACCTAACTTAATTAAAAATAATATATGTAAAAAAAGTATTTTATTTTACCTATTTATAAATTACATAATAAATAGATAAATTCAAATTAAACGGTGACTCTAATTTTAGAAATTTCTAGGGTTGCAATATAATACCTTTGCAAGTGACCCCCCAGCTTACGCCATTGATTGTGATGTGTCGAGAAGTTATAGCACCTACACGATGATTAATAAATAATATTTTACTATGAAACTGATAACAACAATTATAATAATAATATTAATAAATTGTATAAAATACTCAGTTTTTTAATTTTTGTCTCCCCCTTATGTAGGGTTTGTGTCGTACGACAATGCGTACAGCGCGCAGGCGGCCATACAGACGATGAACTCGTACCAGGTGGGCAACAAGAGGCTAAAAGTGCAACTTAAGAGACCCAAAGAGGCGTCCAGGCCGTACTAACAGCGCCAACTACCGACCGACCGACCGACCGACCAACAATCGCACCCGACAAGAACGGTCGTGTACGCCGTACTATTTTTGTTTAAGAAGACATGAACTATAATAATAATTGTTATGTGTGTACATAATAATACTTGGTTTCTTTTACTTTTGTTTCGTTTTTTTGTTTTTGTTTTCGTTTTTTTTTTTTTTATATATAATATTATATAATATATAAATATGTATATCTACATGACACAGAATGATAGGGATATTTTTAACGCAGCTTTTGAGGTAAAACAAATCGAGAAATAAAGATGTAAAGAACTATATACTGAATTACGAAAAATTGAAACATAACTTAATGACATACTGAATTCTCATTTGAACTATTTTGTTATGTTTATGTATATATGTCTTATATGTATAAGGAAATATGTCAGATTATTAATTTTGTTTTATTTCCGTGTTTTTCTTCTTCATTATTAATTTTTTTGTTTTGTTCTAATGTTATTATTTCTTTACAAAAGGACCAATTTTTCGTTATTATTATTCTTTGGGACGCCGTTTCGACTCGTCTCTATGTATTATGGTTTTACACTTAACACTGAACAGTAGTCTTAAATTAATTAATTTTTGATCGTTTAAATGACATCTCTAGACTGCTCTTTTATTATTAATATGTAATGTTTTTCTTTATCGTTTTCGAACTAATCGTGTATACCCTTGAAATTATTTGTTCGGCAATCAGGGTATTAAGAGAGTATACCCTTAAAGAAATGTAATTTATTTGATAAATAATAATAATGTACTAAAAAATTTGAATTACGCCCCGTAATGGTTCCTGTAGTTTAATATAAAAAAACAAAAAAAAAACATATTTAGCGTACAGTTTTGTAAAAATAAGTGGTCAAAATAGTATACTCATAATATGTAATAACTACCTAATAATAATGTTTGTTTTGTTTTTTCTTTTTAATTGCAACGACTTATAAAATTAAATTTTGTTCAGTATTAATTTTAATTTATTGTTTTTGCATGTGTTAATAATTTTATAGACTTTTTCCAATTGATGCCATTTTCAATAACTACAAAGACTTACATTTTTGTTTAGGTGATATTATTATGTTCTTTGTGCTTGAAAAAAAAAAACTAAAAAAAATCACGTGTTCATGATTGTGAAAATTTGTCTTTTTGTCTTGTGTCCCGTTTGCATTTATATTATATAAAGTAATAATATTGTTGAATAAATGTTTATATGATATCAATCATCACGATCGTTGACAGGCATTATTGTGATAAGAATAGCCTAATTTTGTTTTGTTTTATCATAATTAAAATGTTTTTTTTTCAATAATTAAAAGCATCGAAACTTAAGTATATTATATATTTATTTATATACATATATATTATAGCACTGCTACTCGTGAGCTAGTTACTTAGTCAAAACGTATTGAATATTTTTTAAAACTAGTGTTTTGGTGCTAAAGCGATTTTTAACATGTTTTTGTTTATTTTTTTTTTTGCATTAGGCCATATTATGTTATGTAATGTTAGTATAAGGTATTTAGCCCAAGTGAAATGGTTTTTTTTTTTAATTTTGTTTAATAATTCTCCCCTCCAGTTTTTGAAGACTCTTATTATATATATTTAGAAAAAACACGTTGTAATATTATGTTTATTGATGTTCACTTATTGTTTGTGAAAGAAAAGTTTTTTGTGTTTAAACATATTTTTTTCTGTTCATTTTTATGAAGTTATTATATGAATACTTAATACAAATACATTTGCATGTAATAATGCCGTACAATTAAGTCTTGTGTTGGTGTTTACTAGTTTATATATTTGTTCGTTTTCTGCAATACTTGTATGCACTTATACAATGTGTTGCTATTGTTTTGTATCCGGCCTATCTGTCAATATATGGTTCGTCATGTTATGTTATAAAAATGAAAATAACAACAACTAAAAATACATTTATATTCATTTAGTTTGTAAAAATGTTAAACCTATGGAACGTATTATCTTAGATATCGTATACAGTTATTAGCCGACGCGCGATGAGGGGAACCTAAATTCATGGCTTTAGTGCAAAAACTCAAAACCTGGTTGGGGTTTTTTTCAAAATTTGTAGAGTGATTGGTGGTTTTATCGGGTTGTCGGCAAAATATTCCACCTGGAAACCTCAATTTAATGTGATATTTTTACTACCTAGTGATAATTCACGGTACTCCCATTCATCATCACACATTAAGCTATAACATGTTTACAATTCAACAAACAGGTTACAATATGGGTATTTTTTTAAGTAAAAAAAAACTTGTGAATAAAATATAAATAATAAACAATTTGAAATGAGGACCGATGGCTTAGCATTAGGTATAATGTAATAATATGATAGGTATATATTTTGGTTAAATAAACTTTACAGAGGCTAATATTTATTATTTTTTTGGATAAAATAATATTATTTTTTCGCACTTAATAATATAAGAACTTAAGCTGCCACGTCAAATGTAAACTTGGCTCTTCGTTTCCAGTGTATCGGCTATGGTGGTGTATATCATAATATTTTTTAAAAATTATTTACGAGTATATATTTTGAAAATCAGCTCGGGTTTTACTGTGGCGTTCTGACGAAAAAACCTATTGGGTTTATTGATTGGTCGAACCCGGAAAAGCAGTCTGGGCTTATAACGTGGATGGTCTCTGTGCCAACGATGGTTTAGAAAACCGCCGTGTTTAAAAAAAGAAAATTGACTTGGTTCTTCGTCGGGAATAATAATGGAATACAAATGGTATATATCATTAACATAATGAAATTATTCACAACAAAGCATAGCACTACAAAATAAATTACTCGAGAAGAATTTTTACAATATTGATTATATTATATAGGCGATGGTAACGGAGACGAGGCGTGTGATAAACAATATTATATTAGCACAGTTTTTCTTACATACATTTTATGATCAAATTTTGACGAAATTATAGATATTATTTTAAATATTGATATTAGATTTTTCTATTAAAAAATACATAAATATTATTTTTGGGTTCCCAACACTGTAACTTACATTTGAAATTGTATTAAACGCAATGACATTTTCATAACATTTTTAATAATTTTAAATCATGTAAGGAAATATAATAAATAGTTATAATGTATACTAACATATTTTATTGCCGAGATGTTCCTCTTGTCCGATATCGGAACTATATCTAACTGTGGGGTGTGTCGTGTGTGCATCACATTGTATAATGATAATTTATGACAATAATCATAATAATTTAGAACCTTACATTCGGCTCAAAAAAAAAAGTATAAATGTACAACTTTTTTTTTTATAAATTATTATGATTACTGTTATCAACTATCATTATACGATGTGATGCACACAGCCCATAGTTAGTTAGTTCCGATCACGGTCAAGAGAAACATCTTGGTAATAAAATATATTAGTATACAATTCGTTATTGCTATTTGTTATATTTCCTGACAGATATTACGTATATTTTATACTATTGATCTATCCACACTGTTCAACTGTGAGGTGGTATTGACTCAGAAGTTAATAATTACCTATAATATTATTATGTAATTAAAATGTAGGTACCTACTCAACGTACACTATTAAAATAACTAAATAATAATTAATATAACAAAATTTAATGGAAGATTTTTTTGGAAAAAAATTATATTGACCAAACAGTATTTATAGTAGTAAAATAAGCAAGTATAGTAGCAACATCATGAAATACACTTGAGCATAGGCTGACAGACCATCTCCGCTCAGAATTGTTTTTTGTGTACAATGATAATTGATAAATTATTGAATTCAACTTTAACAATTCCATTACAGCGGACCCACTTGACATCTACTGTACAACTGTACTGTCAACTGCAGAGCGAGCACTTGCCCACCTTTTTTGATTTTAATATATTGTCTGTTAACTTTAAACTCATATCTTACCATCGACTTGATGAGAACTAACTCTAGTTAACTTTATAGTGCCGATAAGAATCTGCTTTGAAAAGATAAATATTTTGATGATTTATAATATGATGAACAATGTGTGTAGTCTTTTCATCCTCGTTTTAGTATTCAGACAAACTAAAAAGTTACAACTTTAATTTTGAGTACCTAAGTAACCTAACCGAATAACTTATTTATGATTTATTCTTCGATAAGACTTATTCCGACATTGAAAAACCGGAAAATAACGTATTTTTGTCATCCGGCAAATAACCTAAATCAGATTGAAAAACCGGGCCTTAATCCGAGTGTACAAAATAACAAAATAATTGATGAATTCAATGGATTGATAACAAATTGGTAATTACCAAATAATTGTTCCTTTTGAACCATTGCAATAATATTGTAATGCACTAATGACTAATACCTATTGATATCATAGGCATAAGTACCACAGAATAAAGAACCTATACATAATAAATATTGATGTTGTGTCTGTGTCCTTTGGTGATAATAATAATAACAACAAAATATATTATTATGTCTACGGGGTAAGGAAACAACAATAGGTATACCTACATTCTCTTCTATGAATCACCAAAGCGTATTTCTATCTCTCTCAAGTCTCAGTCGATATACAGTTGTCGTGCAATAAGTGTGGGTGAAGCCGTGAAGGGAATGGATTTCACGGTCTATGAGGTCATTGTGTCTGTATTTGTGGTTACCACCCATCGTCATATCGTACCCGTCGAGCCCGGAGATTGTCTGACCGCGGTTACCTGTCGATTGTGTCGTGGTATCACCTACCCACACAATTTCTCATCCCTCGTCGATTTCGTCGTGAACGTGTTCTGTCACTGTCGTACAAGAAGTGCGTATAGCTGCAATAGGAAACTGTCAAACCCCCCTGACCGCATTTAAATAATAGCTTCTTACAATATTTCTCACCTCAATTCTTGCAGGGTGATACCGGGTGAGAATGCGTGCGATATACAATTTACATCATGTTTAACAGCATTTTTTAATATTTCAAATAAGCTGCGATAACTTATCATCGTTTTGTCAATTCAATCTAATGAGCTTATATTTTGTAATGCTGTGAATATCGGGGTTATATTCAATACCTATCTAGTGGTCGTATTTGTACAACTCACGACACACCGTTTTAGACCCAGTGGCTGGTAATCCCGGTCTTCGTAATTTGAAAGGCTCAGTAAAATCGATTATCATAAATTCCAATCATATTAATATCATACAATAATATAATATGAATACCGTGTCATGATATTTTATTACCTGCCGGCCAGTGCAGCTAAGCCAGTGGCATACGCTATACAACTTGTGGCGAAATTCGTATAAAATCTGGGTACGAGAAATGTAATTTAGATACGTCTTTGACTGTATTTTTTGAGAATTGTAAGTTTCCGCACTCGAGTAGCAGGTAAAAAATGACATACTTTAATTCCTTCATATAAGATGTGTAAATTCTTTATCGAATATAAAAAATAGACATGTAAGTTTCTGAACGGTAAACAAAAGGTACCTATGGCTAGTTCCTGCACCGCAGAAAATATATCATTATATAATATTATAAATGTATACAAATACCCATACAACATTTACTAATAGAATATCGTCAATTTAATGAAGAAAGATCAAAATATAACATTCCAAATAACTTTTAGCTTCAACAATGAACTTAAAAACATTTTTAACATACTGATATTTATCAAAGACGCCAATTTATACGAAACCATATAATCAGAATAAAATCAAAAAATGTTAATATCTATAGGAACAATTTTAATTTTTAATTGTGCTGGCTTCCTTATTTACATCGATTTTAGGTACATAAAAAAAAGTATAACTTTTATAATGTACTGAGGACTCATATTATGTAACATTGTAACTGTAACACACTAAAAGCATCCAATGAACAATGCAGTCGAGGTTTTGTACCTATTTATTTAAAATAATGAAAAAAATACTATATTTTATATAATATTGTAAGTTATCAAATGATATGTACCTATTATGATATTTTAATTTTTTAAGACAGTATCATCATGGGGTGGATGGGGCCGCTACTTAAATTTACGAAAATGGGCAGATGAAAAATATTACTGCTAAAACTATAATACATTTACATAGGCACATACAAATATAATTAAATAAATATTATAATACTGATAATATATATTTAAATCTAGCTTAAATCTATAATTATCACAGTGCGAGCAGTGGAGAAGTCCACCTTATTCGCATGCATCATCGCGCCAACGAAAAATAGTTGTGCGGCCGCGTTATCGACTGACCGCCGTCACTGGTGTTTATCTTGGAATTTAGGTATTATGCTTAGGCTTATCGACCTGTAACTATAGCTGTCACCAACCAATATAAATAATAATTATTACAGACGTCATTCTGTTTTTGTCTTTCTGTTGTAGTGTTGTCAGTTGTCACTGTCTGTACCTATCTAATATTACGTAGGTATCCGCATCTATTTGGATTTAACATATTTTACTATAGAATGTTCTTGAGTTTAGTTTTTTAGACAAGTAGGTACATTTTTGTATTATAATTTAAGCTGGTCACACATACATCTTGATGGGCACTGTCGAATAATTCGATAGTTTATTCGTTACTAGTATTCGAATTTTCATTCGATGTATTTGAATAACAAATTATTTCCAAATTATTTACCAAAAAATAGAGGTGGGGGTTGCCAGGTCGATTCTTTCAAATTTAAGGTAATTGTTTTATTGGAACTTATTGGATATGATCATGTAGGCCCCTAGATTCTATTTTTCCGGGCCTGTCAGATCATGCCTATCCGCCTGGTACCATCAGTTTGATAACTTATAATTCTTATACATACAATTCTCCGGTCAAAGTGTTTGTTATTGAACTCCTCCAAAACGGCTTGACTGATTTTAATGCATTTTTTTTATATATTTGGTAGGTATGAGAATAGGTTGTAGAGTATTTATCACTCTCATATCCTCGCCCTTTGTTGCATTTGTGTTTATTAATGGTTGCTATTCGTTATATTAGAAATACTAGTATAAATATATTTAGTATAAATTGATATTTTTTTTTGTTTATTGGTTTCCAGTGGTGAATCAGGCAAACCAGGTATACGCATGCATCAAATTGAATATTCGCACATTGCCTACAAAGTTGGCTGAGTTTCACTCATAGTCACTCATCGGCGTCAAAACCTAATCAAATTAAAAAATAAAACATATTATTCATACAGAATAACCCCTAGTGGGGTTGCAGATAATATAGTAATATACTACTCTCAATGCTCGCATTATCACATTCGAGTCTCATATAGAATTGGCATTTTTAACGGGCAAGTGGGCAACCAAGTGCATGAGATCAGCATTGCTAGTATTGTATGAAGTATGGTTTATTATTTTTAATGATTATTCAATTGTAAAATGTATGAAATGTGATATTCTTATACAATTATATAATTATATATATAATAATTTATTTTTTTGCCATGTAGGAAATATGTATCCATAAAAAAAAATATTATGTTATTTAAAAATATTTAGTTGTTATGAATAATAATTGTGATAAATACCGGCTGTCATAATAAGACATAATTTCAATTATTTATAGAAGTCAGTAGTCACAAACGCACACCATGAGGATTCGTTCTTCGATCTTGTCCGTTTGCAATTTATTAAATAAACAGTTACCCATACTTAACATAACCTAACCTAACTCTTGTGGGAACTTTCATAGATACGTACCTAATGTATAAACATATAATGCTCATTGGTTTTAGCTTTTTAGGACATATTTTTCGGTCAAGTAGAACAGTACATTTTAATTATACCGTGTGATAATTCCAAAATAACCAAATTTTTTAGAATTATATTCTATAATATTCGGCTTGTATAATAATATTAAAGATAAGGTGTATTAGGTATTATATTTTATAAGTGGTTTATTTTTTTTTTTCAAATCAAACGCTGTTTTTGCTTAATTTTATATGTCATAAGTCATAAACTCATAACTCATAAGTCATAATACATATTATAATAATGCAATATTTCGAGTATGTAGAACAATTATTAATGTACCTACAAATGAATCTAACCTGACATACTAATAAACGCTTAATATGTATAACATACATAATTGTGTACATTGCTTTCAAAAAAATGTTTTGTTATTGCATTGTGTCTTGCATTGTTTGTGCAAGAAACTAAATTCTCATTTCTTGTTAAATTTTCGTTTGACATTTGGGCACCACTTGCTATCAATTATGATAAACATCTATCAGTGAACAATTAGGGCCAATAGATAATCTATATTTTGATTTCAACGCATAAAAATGACAGTACGTTATCGCAAACCATAAGTTTACTGTGCAGTTGTAGGTAATAGGTATACAGTTGTGGGCATAATTGGCGGTGGTAATGAATCGTATCTAGGTATAATATTTATTTTTTAATCTTGGATGACGGTCGCGGGTAATTATTTATAGTAGACAGTAGTATAATTTTAATAATATGCTAAAAATGATTTCTGTGAATTTTCCATACTCTAAGGCCGTCACAGTAACGTACCCAACGCTCCAGGGATGGCGTTGTGCGCTATGATATATATATATATCGTCGCCGCCGCGGCTGGCCGTAACCACGCCCACTTTTTCCGTGACGAGGCTCACGCTGCATAGTCGCGGGAGAGGCACATTATTTCACGAACTGTCGAGTCGAACCCATCGATGACATTGACCGTTGCGTAAATTTTGGCGTGCAAATAATGTACGAACCACGGACTAAGACCTAACCTAACCTAACCGTGATACGAACCTAATAGCACCGGCGCAGGAACCCTGTTAGCAATAATGTTAATGATAATGCATGACATTTTTATTTTTAGTTGTTGGCATATCCTCATATTTTTGGCCGAAATTCGAATTGAAGATCTTATTCACATAATAATTTTACACATTTCGGATTGTTTCTCTTTATCATTATTATATTACTACTATAGATATATATTATTATTATATACATCTTTTGTGTAATAATGTGGAAGAAATTGTATTAAGCATTAAATAAATACTTAAGTAAACATATTTACAATTCAATTTAAATTCAATGTATGCAAAATGTTAACTTGGTAACCTAACATTAATGTTTATAGATTTAGGTTTAATAAACTTTATACATGATACTCTATTTAAATGTTAGTTATTGTAAGTTTATTCAGCATTTAATACTAATTAACTTTCTAATATTTAAAATCTAATCTAAATCAAGTGTTTATAGAACACTAAGAATTTGCTTTAATGTAGAGTTTAAAAATAAACACTTATTCTAGTATTATTGAATCATATTTTCCGAACCTTTCAAATTCAACTCAACTTCAATATTTATAGAAGTTTGTAACATAGGAAAATGTTATGTGGGGCGCGCACATAACACAATTTTATAATTTTTTTATCTTCAATGGTCATTTTTTTTTGTAAGTATAATTTTAGCGAGGTCCATCATTCAATATTTGCCGGCCGCGGTAGCCCCAAAGAAAATCCTGGGGCAGCATGTGCTGCCTCTGCTGCCCCCGTGCGCACACCTATGCCCAAAACCAATTTTATTGTAAACGTTGATGATGACGTACACAATGAAATTTTATTGTTGTACATGTGTTAAAAACATTATATAACGATAGTGTCATTACTCAAATGTCAAAACCAAACAATAATCCTTAAGAACTAAATACTACAGCGACGACTTCATATAAAATACGATTTGGTGTGCCCCACTGAACAAGAGGAGAACTTTATATAAAACATATGACCTCAGTGGCGTGGCGACAAGATTTTATAGTAGGGGCGAATACATTTTTTTGATACCCACCCACGTCTCACAGATTTGTATATCCCCCGCCCCCCTCATCATAATTTTATTACAAACCTCTAAAAAAGTTATTATTTTTATTTTTATTATTAACCAATTCTAAATAATTATAATAATAATAATAATAGTAAATAAGAATTCTAGAATAGTATACTGCAGTTGAATGACAAATGTCATAAAGGTAAATTAATATATTATTTACCCTTAGATATCACCTACTAACATAAGCACCCACCCACCCCTGGGTTGTACTAGGGGCGGTTGCCCCAAAAAATCTACTTCGACACGCCACTATATGACCTTGACCACGGCAAAAGCCATTAGCCACTAGTGGCGGTACATCACTGAAACTGCGATAGCGGACAGGCGTCTTCTTGCTTCTCTCGCACTTCGGTCTACGAGAGGAAACCACGGCTGTTCGACGAGTGGAAACCACTGCGACTGCTCGACGAGTGGATACCGCGAGTATATTCCACACAAGTCGGCGGCACTTCCCGGAACACCACGACGGAAACCAAAACCGACAAAACCTGATGGCCCTCACAATAATATAATTGATGAGTAGGTATTTGGACAAACTTTGTATGTCGACTACTCGACTGATCACAACAATGACAAATACGATATTATCACGTATCGTGATCACACGAAGTATTGCGGAGGCACTCGGGCGGTGAACGAACGCGACGCTGCGTTGTGGTCAACCTCTAAAACGGAAAACAAAAAATTGATAACTCGCTTATGATTCTGATGAAGCCGACTGATTGCAGCAACGACAAAAACACAAGTCTCGTGATCACACTAGATTTTCACGGCGGCACGCATAATTAAACAACCGGGCCGGCGGCAAGAACACCGGTGAACTCGATATAGGAGGAATAGCGCCGTTCATTGAAGTTTCTACGGCCGCAGCGCAGCTCGAAGGAGTCTTAATAGTTAATGATAAGTGCTGGCAGCAAAAATGAAAAAGTGTTCCGTGTTTGAACGCGTTATTACTTATTGCTTTACATGATCTTGCTCGTATGCCTGTTGCTGCATGTCATAGTTTTCGCCGTTGATCATAATATCATCTTGCTCCGTCGACAGTATTGCCTGCTGAAAAGCAGGCCGTTGCGGCCTAACGAGAACATGTAGTCTACTAGTCTCAATCGCCGTACGGCCTCCTGGTTTGACAGTCCACCGCAAATCTTGTTGTCTTTCGGCCAAACCACCTTGCAACAAATTTGGACATTGGTACAATTTCGATTGGGTAAAGATCAATTTCCGGAACATAATTTTTACTTGATGCAGTTTCCATTTCCCTGTCGGCAGTCGTGATAATAATATAAATCAGAAGATACAATTTTTACACCCCTAGCATTGACTTGTTTTATTTCCATAGGCGGAGATCATGTGAAATATTAAGGGGGCTCAAATATTTGATGGCAAACAGACCCGTGGGGGCATTGCCCCCACACCCCCAACAAACTAATTTTTACATTAGATCACACATAAAAAGTTGTTCTCGTTGACTCGTTATCATAACAACTTAAATAGTTATAAACATAAAAAAAAGAATAATTAATAAACGATTTAAATTTAAATATTTCAAACATATTTAAACTAAATTATTTATTAAAAATCTAAATCACAATCTCAAAAGAAATGTATTCCCAAGAACATCAAACAATAAGTAAAATATAATTTAGTAT
>NW_019103374.1:287102-289028 GCF_001856785.1 Myzus persicae
AGCTTTTTAAAAGTCAAATTTCAAGTGCTTAAGATATATCATAGATCTCATTATTCTATATTATGTATTTTCCTTGGCCCCCACACGAGTCATCTCAGAGGGACCCAGTATTCTTGTGTATATGAAATAAAATAAAATAAATAACCCCCTGTCCCCTCAAAAATAATTTCCAGTTGCGCCACTGATCAAAAAATGTAAATTATTTATCAAAACTTATAATGTTAAGTAAAAGGTTATATTATATCATTTTATTCAGACACAGCATTCAACTATATTCAAGAAAATTGATCACAATGATAATACAGCGAACAAAAACTCTTTAAAAAGACGCAATGATGGATCATTGAAGCATAATGCTGATAGTTCTTTAAAATAATCAGATAAAAACAACCAGTTTTTGAAGATTTTTTGAACAACA
The DNA here is from genome assembly GCF_001856785.1 of Myzus persicae. Classification (NCBI taxonomy): domain Eukaryota; kingdom Metazoa; phylum Arthropoda; class Insecta; order Hemiptera; family Aphididae; genus Myzus; species Myzus persicae. The sequence goes on from NW_019103374.1 coordinate 287,521, forward strand.
TAAAAATAACTAGTCAAAGTAAGAATGTGTATTGTTTATTTTTATTTTTTATTTTATTAAATAGTTTTTAGTTGCAGCATTAACAAAAGAAGTTGATATTTACATGACTACGCGACTATATACTGATTCATTGCTAGTGAACGATACGGTTGTTCATGATTTAGAAGGAATCGACGCAATCAACTTGAACATTCTAAAATATGAAGACCATGATTTGCCATATGCATTACAAAAACACCATCGATGTTGTGCACACACAATAAATTTAATAGCAACAATGGTAATTAAACATTTATTTAAAATTTGAAATAGATAACCTAATATATTTAAATTATAAAATACTAAAAATATTTTTATCGAAAAGAATATATTTTGAGTAAGTATAGTGATCAGGATAAAACTATTAGGTTGTAGGTTTAACACTTAATAATCATAATCAAATTTGTAAGAGTTGTAATACATTTAAAAATTAAATTTTTATTTCAATTTAAATGATATAAATATATGAAAAAATATATTCTAAGATAAAAGAATGAATGTGATTGGCATTAATTTTTATATTAGGTATCTATACCCAAATTTCAATTTTAAATATCAATAAATTATGATTGTTTAATTTTTTATTGTTAATTACAATTTTGTACAGATTAAATACAAATAAAATAATTTATTTGTCTAATCTTGCAAACAAAAAACAGACAAGAAGCACTTTTGCCAAGTCCACCGCTTTGTGGAATAAACAAGGTCGCTCAACTAAGTCAGCTGATTTATTTAAACAAAACCTTGATGTTTATTTAATATTTTAATTACACCTAACGAGACACGTTGGAATTCACTGTATGATGCAGTGGTGCTGCTTAATAAATTAATTTAAAATAATGAACTTAAGTTTAGAATAATAATGGACAAATTGGCTATTGACAGGTAAATTGTAAATCTTAAAAAATTATTAATTATTTTATCGATATTTTTTATGAACAATATTTTCAGATTCAATAGAACTAATAGAAGTGATATTTATTTCATGAGTACTTTTTACTAGTATTTTTTACAACACTGCATTATACCATTGAGTATAGATAAAATTATAATAAAAAATAATAAAAAAAAATTAATTAATAATAATAAAATAATAATTAACTATTTTCGACAAAACAGGTTCTTGAAAATCGTAAAAAATTTTTTGAAAGCGGGCACCCATCCACAAAAAGTACACTGTATTATTACATAATGTTACTTACACTCAAAGTCTTATAATTTTTATAAGATAATCATTAAAATAAAATGTTTTAAATAATGTCGATTTTAAGTCTTTGAGACGGTCACCCATCCAAAAAAAAATATGTGTTTTTAATTAGTAGTTAAAATCAAATACGAACATTAATTTTGAAAAAATTGTATTGACAAAAAGCCGATTTTCTACAATGTCAGAAAAATGTTTAGATGGTCACCCATCCAAACAATATATTTATAAATAATAAAATATACACCTAATAACAATATTATTA
>NW_019103374.1:290203-291066 GCF_001856785.1 Myzus persicae
TAATGTACCTACTACCTTAAACATAATATATATACAGATTTTAATAAGTAAATGCAATTTTTAACTGTTATATGGCTTATAAGTTTGAAACAATTTACAACTGATATTAATTTATATACGTTTTGAATAGTGCCTCGAAAACAAAAAACATTACGAATAATTGTTGTTGAACATATAATTAAAAACATTAAACTGTATTCAGCATTAATTGTTACATCTTAATGTTATTGGAAATGCATATCACTTGGATCACGTGTTACTATATCAGCATGGTACTATGTGGCATGTCACATGTCACTTACTATTTATTTACTTACTTTAACAACTTTTTTGGCATTGACTAATTCAAATTGGTCTAGTAAATTCATGTGTTCCTAACTAACAAACCTAAAATGTAGGTATACTATGAGTAACTAATAACTATGAGTTTAGGTAAACACTGATATTAAAGACTGCAGTCTTTAATGTTTGTTTTTATTTTTTTTATTTTTGATCCTCAAAACGAATTTGCCTGCTGGCGCCCATGTCCCCCTTCCCATTTTTATGTTAAAATTGAATTCTCAATAACTTAAATACCATTTTTAAATAGTTATAACCAGCTGGTTCCTTATCCATATTCATTTTACCATTATTTAATTATTGTAAATAAAGCTATAAGTTTAGGTATGCTAATATTGTTGACTGCTTCCTTTAATTTAATGATTGTTTTTAAAGCACATTTTTTAATATTTTTTTTTGATTCTTAAAACGCATTTGAACGCGGGTGCCCATGTCCCCCTTTCTATATTTTTATTTTTAAAATTGAATTCTGAATGACTTAAATACCACTTTTAAATTTGGATAACCAGCTGGTTCCTCAATAC
>NW_019103375.1:0-1457 GCF_001856785.1 Myzus persicae
GGAGAGCTGCACGTCTATCTTTACTAATTGAATTTGAATCTTTTAAAATTTCCTGTACTGTTAAAAGAACCCTTTCATAATTTTCTATAAATCTATTAACTGCTTTTACTCGGACTGTCCATCTTGTAGGACAAAAAGGAATAATGCCTGGTATATTTTCAGTTGTATAGTCATTTTCTTCATCTAAGTTAGTCGAAAGAACAATACCAGAAAATATGTTTTTGCGTTTTGATGAATCTAAGATTGTATTGCTTACAAATCTGATTAAATTTAGAGCATCATTAGCAAAATCTACAGTTTTAATAGTATCACTCAATGCTAAGTCCAATGAATGATTTGAACAATGGATAAATATAGATTTAGGTTGTACATCAGAAATTCGCTTTTGTACTCCACTTATATGACCAGACATAGTTGCCGCTCCGTCAAAACAAAGTCCTCTAACATTTTCAAAACTAAGACACATACGTGTCAATAAATCATTGATGCAAGAAAATAATGTTTCAGCATTTCCACTTGGAGGATTATACATTCCCACAAAAATTTCGTTTATATTTAAAGAAATTGTATTTAAAAAACGAAAACAAATGCTAAACTGTTCCTGACCAGAAATATCTGTAGTGCCATCAGCCATTATGGCCATAAATGGACTTTTTAGAACTGAATTTTTAATCTTCCGTAAAACAAAATGCGCCATAGTTTCAAGTAACTCATTTTGAATATCCCCACTTAACCAATTGTTTCGTTTTTCAAGCCAAATTTTTAGTGCAGGATTTTCAAGTGAACGCTCTTGTAATAAATAAATTAAGTTTCCAGAGTCCCATGTACCACCACGAATAGCTTGACCGCTACGAGCTAAGTAACGAATAGAGCTAATAACAATTTTAAATACTGTACGAGCTTCTTTTTGTTCATTTAAAGACTGTTCAGTAATTAAAGATATAACAGGACGCTTGTTGTTACGAAAATTTAAATATTCTATTGATGCTCTATGGTTTTCACTTTTTTCGTGTATAGAAAACCGCTCAGTGCCCTTCTTCCAATTTTGAAATCCAGTATCGATAAACGATTCTTGCCCATGAATTTTTATTTTTGTTTTTTTAGTTTGACTGGCCAAAGCACACGGATAACATAAAACAACATTTTTTTCTTTCACATAATGAAGCCAACTAAACGAATTGAACCATTTCAACTGACATGATCTTCCATTTGTTTTAGGGAATACAAAATCATTTTTGGGAATAAATTGTTCAGTTAAATAAATATTAACTTTAGAGGTTTTTGTTTCTGTTATGGGTAGTGATGTAGATGAATAAATGGGGATGATTTCTAATGCTAATTGTTCTAATTGTTTGTTTCTGTTTTCTGTATAAAATAAGTAAAAAATATAAGTGGTACTGACAGATATTAAAAATACATTTTTTAATTTGAAACCAAAACGAAATTTAAAAAAAAAA
>NW_019103376.1:0-1457 GCF_001856785.1 Myzus persicae
TTCTATTTTTTAATTTTTGTTCATTCGTACATTGTAGGTATACTATATCAATTTTTTAATTATGTAATAATTTATAAATAACCTATATTAGAACCAATAAGGACATTGATATGCATTATTTACATTTGTTTTTATTGAATAGAGATGCCTAAAATTAATAAAGGTACCATGAGAAATTCATCAAAAGTTTCATCGCGTACTCGTAGGAGAATTATTCAAGTTCAAAATCAAGATGCAAAAATGGCCAATAATTTAGTTCAGACCTCCTCTGCAGACAACTCATCTAGATCACCTCTTAATACAACACATGCTCCTGCAAACTCATTTATACTTCCTGACAACACTGAAACACAATTTTCTAACAATAATTTATTTGTTTCTGATAATACTGTTGAAATACAAGTTTCTAACAACAACTTTTTTCCTTCGGATAATCATCATGTCATTGACGGGTCTACTGCTACATCTCAACTATTTTCATCAAATTTTGAAAAACTCATAAATGTTAATAATAAAAATGTTTCTATTCAATCTGAATTGACAGAATGGGCAGTTAAATGTAAAATAGCACAATGTCATTTAAATGAGTTATTACTTATTCTAAGAAAGCATAATGGTTTTGGAGAGCTTCCCAAAGACTCAAGAACTCTTCTTCAAACTCCTAAAATCAACACTGACCAAATTCGCCTTGTCAATCCAAATGGAAAATATTTTCATTTTGGCTTAACTAATTATTTACTTACTTATTTTTCAAATCTAAATTATATTCCAAATGAAATACAATTAGTTATTGGTGTTGATGGACTTCCGATATCCCATAGTAGTAACAGTCAACTTTGGCCAATTCTGGCATATGTTAAACCCAATAATTACATACAAGAAAAAAAGGTATTTCCTATTGGCCTATTTAGGGGTAAAAGCAAACCAACAGATAGCAATGAATTTCTGTATGATTTCATAGTTGAAGCTAAAATATTATTAACTGATGGCATTAAAATAAACCAAATAAATCAGCCAATCCCTGTAAGCATTTTTGCTATATGTTGTGATGCACCTGCTAAGTCATTTTTGACAAAAACAAAAGGGCATACCGGATTCGCTTCTTGTTCAAAATGTACACAAGAAGGTGTCCACTTGAGAAATCGCACTTGTTTCCCATACAAAGATAATTTTTCATATTTGAGAACTCATGATAGTTTTGTTTTAAGAACCCATGAAGAATATCATATTACAAATGTAAATACCATTCTTTTAGATTTGCCTAATTTTAATATTGTAGAAAAGTTTTCTTTAGATTATATGCATCTCACATGCTTAGGAGTTATGCGCAAACTTATTTTGCTATGGATGAAAGGACCATTATCAGTCCGTCTTCCAAGCTCTAAGATTAAATTAATTTCATCCAATTTACGGTCAATTAAAAATAATATTCCAGTTGAATTCTCTAGAAAACCCAG
>NW_019103377.1:0-1457 GCF_001856785.1 Myzus persicae
GATATATTTTATATTACTTTTATACTATTTTGTTTATTTAAAATGTCAATATTTTCAACAAAAAATATTCGCTAATTAATTTATAATAGAAAAGGGGGTTCTCGTTTGAAAAATAGAAGTTTGTATTTCCTCAAGACACTTTCTAAGTAGTACCTATATAAATCTCAAAAAAAATAAAAATATAGTTTTTAAGTATACTTAAAAATTCCAAAAATCAGGTACTGAATAACTGCATTATTGAAGAAAAACGGAATAAGAATACTTGGACATATAGTTAATATGCACCTATTTATGCACACCTAAGTCATATTATATTATACACAGTCGTAGATCTACAAATGATCTTATTCTTCGACAGACAAATATCCATCATACACCGATGAGTATACTGTCAGATATTTGTAATTTTGTATTTTGTATTATATATACTACAATAATATGTCTACATCACTCACTCAATTTCCAGAAGTTTGTGTCCTCGCGGAATGTAACGCTTGACTACCACTATTATGTGCGCCAGACACAAATTAAAAGACAGCTGTTTTAGATAGTTTTTCAGTTATACCTAACCTAACCTATCCCCGTTAACGATTTAAAATACCCCACAATTTGTTCAAAAACTTTTATCCTACAAACAAAATATATTTCGTATTGGTATTCCGATGCACGAAACATTTAAATATGTATGTGTATATATATGGGTACCTCTACCAAACATGTAAAAAAACGTTTAAAAAAATAAACATATGTAATTGTGTTTAAAGCGTTCAGGTAGCTGCAGCGAGACGCCATCGGCGCCGGCGCCTCGCAGTCATTTAACCGTAATTATTACTGATAGCAAATAAATAGTCACCACCTATCACAATATTGTAGGTATTTTTAGTATGTTGACTATCACCATCATCTGCTGTCGACCACGATGTAGTCGGATGTACACTGTACAGTGCAAGGTAATTGCTTTAAAGGTATAAACGATCGAAAATTACCGCTTTTATTTTATCTACAGAATATTATAACCGATTTTGAAAATATTTTTTCCTACATTTCTTTAATTCTTTACAACACAACATACTTGAAAAAATTACATTCTCTACTAATTTTTAAAGTAATTATTTTTTAAGTGTTTTACTTTTGATGAAATTAAACGACAGCACATACCTTTATACCTAAGCAAAATAATTACCTGTGTAGGTATTTCGATACATATAAGTATAACTCCGAACGAGTAGGCAGCTAATTAGTAATAAGTATTTAAAAAATAAATGAGTGGAGTTTGATTTCACAGGGATACCCCGAACAATTTCGGTTATAGGAGAGTATTTATATGAAATTACAAATGTATTTTGACATTCAAAAATGTTGTTTTATTTTGAGTTAAAATTACTTATATACAATTAAACTAATACAAAAATTAGAAAAAAAATATTCAGTTTTTACCTGAAAAAGAATCACCTTCC
>NW_019103378.1:0-1457 GCF_001856785.1 Myzus persicae
ATGTAGAAATATCCAAACCATTGTTCTATGCGAACAGCAAAGACCAACACCCTATTGAGTTCCTACAAAGCTTAGAAGAATATTTCAAAGTTAAGCAGATGACGAAAGAAGAAAAACTAATTATCATCAGGGATTGCCTGAAAGGCACTGCTGGTAATTGGTATTCAACAGTGAAATTTCAAATTCGTAACTACACCGAGTTTCGTGACGTATTTATTGATGAATTTTGGTCAAGGCCGATACAGATACAAACCTGGAGCAATTGCCTCAACACCACCCGGGTACCAGACAATGTGTCATACAGGGAGCATTTCTCGCAATGGGCATCCAAGTTGCGCCATTTACAAGTCCCTGAACTATCAGAAGAAGAAATCGTGAGTAATATAGCAAATCACTATCCAGGTTACTTGCGAGCGATATTAGTATCGTTACCCGACAAGTCAGTGATTAATGCCATGAAGATATTAGGTACAGAGGAAAATCGACGAAACAAATCATCAAGTACCGAAAATGATAGTACGGAAAACAGCAATAACCAAAATAACAACAGTTGGAACAACCAGCGAACCACGGGTTGGAATAACATGCCACCGAGAAACAATCGGTGGAACAACAATCAACCGAACCGCAAACATGAAAACAACAAACGCGGAGACACACAACCGATTAGCACTCAACAAAAGGAGCAAATAAATCAAGTATCGACAAATGTAGATCAACAAGCAGGCCCAACCAATAGTGAGAACCATGCAATAAATTCGATAAATGCTACGAACTCGTCAATAAGCCCGTATCTACAGTGCAATATTGAAGGCGAGGAAATGATGTTGCTTGTAGATACTGGGGCTACAATAAGTGTCCTTACCAAGGAGGTAATCGATGTTATTACGCAGAAAAATTCCAGAATACCACAACTACCAGTAACTGGAATACAAATCAGCAATGCAGTGGGAAAGAAAATATGTAAAGCATCCAAGCAAATATTCTGTGAATGCAAAATAGGTAACATTTATTTCCAAACAAACTTCATTCAAGTCGAAGGTCTTAACGAGAAAGGAATCATTAGTGCTGACATATTAAATAAGTATTCGGCACAAATCAAGTTCGATGAGCAAACGGTACAGTTTCAAGTTAACAAGGTACCAGTAACCATACCGTTCGCCAACAGAGAGCCGAAAACGGGTAAGGAACACCTTCTGAACGTAGAAATCAATGAAAATACAGATGATAATCAGGTCACACTGACCAACCAAGAGAATCAAATATTTGTGTCATTATTAGAAAAATATGAACACATCTTTTCTGAACAGCCTGGGAAAATCAATGAGTTCCAATGTCAAATACGCACCAAACCAGGGGACCCGATTTACCAGCGCCCATATCCGATACCAGTATCAAAAATTCATAGAGTTGATACAGAAATACAGAGAATGCTGGATTTACAAATCATTGAAAAA
>NW_019103379.1:0-1456 GCF_001856785.1 Myzus persicae
TTATAGTAGTCAAAACATCATGATTTAATTCAAGCAAAACTTTTTTTACATAAGAAAAATACTCACAATAGTAATTTACAGCATTTAGTCAGGTTCCCGATGATTACGGGTTCGGGTAGCAATGGAATTCCTGGAGCAAGAGTTTTAAACATTTGTGTACGATATGGTGATTTTAAAAATATTTTTTTACGCAACTTATAACTTTATTGACATCTTGAAAATTTGGTATTATTTCTTCCGCAACTCTATGAATTACATGCGCCACACAGGTAACATGCGCCATTTTTGAATACAGAGAGCAAATGGCTCTTCTTGCTTTCACCATATATGGGGCATTATCAGATACAAAAATGAGGACATGCAGCTTTATTAACGCTTTTGCGATGGTTGAATGATTTGTTTTTTCCAAGACATCAGTATATAACAAAAATATTTTTCCTGAATTTTCTGTTTCCGGGGTACCAATAACGATATTCACTACATAACGGCCTTCAACATCTGTCGTTTTATCTACACTAACACACATTTTTTTATCACCCACATAGTGTCTAATATTTCGAAATCTATTTAAAAAGCATTTTTCCACATAATGTTTACGCAATGTAGACTCGTCTGAGATTTTAAATTTTATATTTTTTTCTAAAAAATTTCTAAAATTTGTGTTATTTTATTTAAAAAGTGAAATATTAGACTCTATAATGTTTCACAAAGCTCTAAATTAAATGACGATTGATCACTATTATTTGTTAAATTAAATAATAGTACTTTGATTATTTTGTTTCACTTCATTCAGTTTTCGTTGAATTCCAAGAGCATGCTTATCTCGACTGATGTGTTGTTGAATTGTAAATTTCTTTTCGGAGGCAACTGCAACATTACAAACTTTACAAAAAAGCACCATACCGTCGATAGAAAAAATATCAGCACCAAACTCGCTCACAAACTACGTAAACGGCTTATTACTGTTGACTAAATTTTTGGCATTTTGTACAGTTAAGATCGGTAGAACCACAAAGGTACGTGTCGAATGCGCTACTAAAGCTACTATTGTATACCTAAATAGCTATGGGTTCGATGTTTAATCTTATCGGATAAATCGACAATTAATTATATTACTTTTTCAATGTCAATGGACTGTCTATAAATGGGTAATTGGAATTACCCTTACAACACATATTAAAAAAAGCTTAAAATAAACCAAAATTAGTTTAAATACACAAAGTGAACGAAATATTTGTAATATTACGGAAAAATGACCTTAAAAATGAAAAAAATGCAAACAATGCAAAATAAAAAATACATATTTTGAATTGTTATAATACGAAACAAATTTAGTTTTTGGTTAGAATTGTATAACAATAAATTAGAGAAAAAAAAATGCAAAAGTCACCAATATCCTAGCTCTAGTTATTATGATAATGTCATTAAAAGTACTTTGGTGTCCATAATATTGGGG
>NW_019103380.1:0-1412 GCF_001856785.1 Myzus persicae
TTTCCTTTTTTAATTTACAAAAATTGTGGTTAGGTTGGATTAGACATTAGGGTTCCGCGAAACACAAACAATTTTTTAAGGGTGCCGTGGTCGTAAAAGTTTGGGAACCGCTGGTTTATAAGATTTTAGTATGATCATACTCGTTTTAAAATTGAATGTATAACGAAATCCCTTGAGATCGCCAGATAATAATTTTCTTACTTCTGAATTCGACAATATATCATTATATAGCCGAGTCAAATGGGTTATTCAGAACGTAGGCACAATTTTCTGTGTGATATGCGTTTGTAAATGAATGTAGACGGTGAAGCGTCCTAGTAGGACTAATAATATAAGCGTAATATGGCTAGGCATTAATAATACGAAATCAAAAACATGTTACATAGGAAAATTAAAAAATTAAATAAATACACTTTTTATATTTATAAATAAAGTTAACATTTTTGAATTTAAATATAATATTAAAGAGTCTAGTATACTTTTTTTTTAAATTTCGGTAGTTATGACAGTCGGTTATTGTGACCTACTTGTCCTGGTTCCTCAAACGGCATTACGAATGAGTTCTTCTGTACTTCCTAGCCCAGTAAAATATTAGACGAAAATTAGGCTTCAGCTCGGAAAAATTCCCATCCAGCTGGATTTCGATACACACCTTTATTACGACATGGTAAACAATGTGTGAAAGTCTCGACTATGTGTGCGTCAAAGGTTACGAAATTTACCTTTTTTGAATACACCGTTTTTCAATGTTTGTACGATAAAAAATTTCAATCAATATTGTAGTATAGGATACATTTATCTCCAAAATTGATGTATTTTTTTTATGTACAATTCATTCTTGCGGTTTACGAATTATAATATTGTTCATAGAAAATGATGAGTACCCACATAAAAATAGTAATGATCAAAACTAGACCAAGACCAAGACTTTCAAAATCTTGGTCTTGCGCAAGACTCTTGCTATTTTCACAAAATATAAAAAAAAACAACTAAATATCTGCCTATTATAATTAACAGAAGGAACCCACTTAAGAACAGAGTAATGTAAAGCATCATAAAAAGTGGACATAGCTAAGTTAGCATCAAGATAAAAAAAAAGGTGTCCCTCCAGTTAAATGTAAGAAAAAATTCGGAAATATGGAAGTAATCAACTTTATGGAAATTTAAAAAGGAATGATGGACATTAATAGGGAGTAAATTAAAAACTGGATTATAATTAATAGCTAAAGCAGGGTGATAACGATCTTCAGGTACTAAAGGATCATGAACAGCAGTAACATTAAACTGATTAATATTAACAAATACAAGATGTAACAATGAACCAAATGCATTTGATATGTTATTGACCTGAAAAAAATTAAAAAATGCAAAGGTTTCAGGGATAAATTGTTCACTGTTACTAGAAGTTGAAG
>NW_019103381.1:0-1455 GCF_001856785.1 Myzus persicae
GTATGAAATCCAAATTGGGTACTCAACTTGAGTCACGGCGGTGATTGTATGGACTACATTATTGTATACACAAAATAATATTAATTATTATTATTGTTGTATTCACCAATGCGCAGACGACCAAAAAATATAACAATATTGACAATATTGTATAAGTACTCTACTGTTTTTATCCCTTGTGCCATACAATTATTATATTCTACTGCCTATTTAATATGAAAACATTACGGGCCGGGTCGATAGGTGTAAAACAATAACAATAATAATAATAATAATAATAACATTATTATTGTTTTCGTTTCACGCGCAAGCGGCGTTCGTGGCGAACGGTTCAAGGACGTGCCGCGGCGGCGTCGTTTCGCGCATACGGCGGCGGCCAGAAAGACGAAGAGAATATTATATTATTTTGCTTCCCCTTTTCCGCACGCAGAACACCGATTGGCCGTGAATCGGGTTTCGTCTCGTTTGTCGGTTATTTTGGCCGGAGACGGAGGGAAAAATAAATGGATAAGAGAAAAAAAAACTTCCTCGCCAGTGTACGCCGTGTACGTATAATATTATGTTGTGTCGGAGGCGGCAAGGCACCGAAATAAATTTGGCTGACTTGCCAAGACGCACAACACTCGTTTGATTTATTCTCACCGTATGAGAATGTAAAAAAAAAGACTCGACTGGCCGCCGCCGCCGAAATCGAATTCTCTGTATTTTTAGCGCCGCCGCGCGAGTACACAGCGGTGCCACATGACAATATTATATTAATAATATTAAAATGTCATTTTTTAAACAATTTAGGTGGTACCTTTTTGAGGTGGATAGAAAAATCGAACCCAGTTTTAAAAAAAACCCGAACGCGTCCAACACGTTTCGAACAAAAAATGTTTATACTTGGATTCGACTTAAGCTGAAAAGTTTTTTTCTCAATTTAATACAAAACCTCTGCTCGGGCTCAGTTCGCCATTCAACGGAATAATGTTTGGTTTACGGATTCAGTTCGATATTGAACGAAACATGTTCGGTTTGAGTTCGACCCACCTCTACTACCTATATTTTAATACTATTGTAAATGTTTTATTCATATTAAATTATAGGTAACGAATATTGTCGAATCGATTGTAATCTCATCGTTATTGGCAGGTATTTTGCAGTTATCGGTACGACTTTTCATCGTCATTAATCATTATTTACCTTGGACCCTGCTTTGAACGTGCTCATTTTCTCGGCCGTTCTAAACGCGCCGCCGCCGCCGCCGCTCATCATTAGCCGCCAAACGCCGCGCATAATAAAATCGCACCCGCGAAACAGACACGTCTTTACTTTGCCGCCGTGACGATTTTTGACGATGACAATAATTATTTATTATTTAATTATTATTATTAGAACGACATAGTGGTAAAGGTACGAGAAAAATAACCACTGCGGCACTGTGCGACCTGCGGGGATAGGTCTATTATATTT
>NW_019103382.1:0-1387 GCF_001856785.1 Myzus persicae
TACAAAATAATTTTTAAATTATAAATTTGATAAAATTTGTCAAAATTCGAACTTTGAATGCTTATAATAAAAAATTGTGCCTATGTATTTTTAATATTTTCAACTACTATTGTTATAATATATCAGGGGTCTTGTATTAAATTTTTACGCTTTTTGGGCCAACAAATAAAATTTTATTGACATTCATAGAAAAAAAAGTTGGAAACTAAGTATATCTGTAAGACTGTAAACAGCTCAAAACAAGTCAAAATATTTTGAAAATGTTGTCATGTATAAAAAAGGCTAGAATAAACATTCAGTCAAAATTATATGTACCTACGGTCATTTGTTTCAGAGTTACACCAAAAACCAAAATCGTTGTATTCGAATACAGATTTTGCGTAAAAATTCCCGTTTTTCCTTAATTTTTCTTTTGTTTTTCAAGGCGCTTTTGAAAACAACTGCAGAAAATTTTTTACTTTTGACCCCCCAAAGTACCAACTACATTCCCTTACCTATCTAAGCATTTTTACTGTCCTAAAAGGTGACAGACACAAAAAAAAAATAAATAAATAAAAAAAAAATCACACATCATTATATTATATTATAAATCAATACATTCATTGCTCCGCTCAAAATCTAAAACAATGAGTGAACTATAGGTACTAAATATATTCACTTACATGTTATCACGACCAACTGCAGCGTCAGTACAACTAGTTGTTGGCAACATTTTGCGCGGAGAAGTATCTAAGTTAACTATATTATTATCCTATACAAAATATCATAGTCACCAAAATACAAAATTCAAAATCACTAATAATTTAAATCAACTTACCTTTTCAGGTACATTTTCTTTTCTCAACGCTAATATATTGCCTTTATTTTTTTTTTTTCTACTTAAATATGGCCTGAACTTTTTACCAAGATAATTTTTTTTATTCATTTTTAATTTGAAATACAGTATTAAAATTTAAGGTGAAGTATATGCTATTCCTAAAAGCAACTGAAAATTACAACATTTCCGTATACTCAGGACAACGATTGTAAAATAAAACAAAATAATGTTTACGCTCATCGTATAATTCGTAATCTACCCACCTATTTAGTATTTTTGTCAATAATACGTATTTATAGTCATTCGTAGAAATATCGATAACGAAAACAATTAGTGTAGTGGTCGCCGACCGCCGGTCGACTAAATATATTACGCACGCGGCACGCCACACGCACGCACATGCACATGTCATTTAAAGCCATTAGATTAAAATATTCAAAACCAATTTATGAACGTGAAATAGCTGTCGCACTAACAAAAATTAAGGTACTTCTAGTGGTTTGATTTAAAAAATGTAAAGATGTTTGAGTTGGTAAACAAGTTTACTTTGCATCGGTCGGAGCACTTTTT
>NW_019103383.1:0-1454 GCF_001856785.1 Myzus persicae
CTATTACTAACATATTCATTACTTGGATCTATACTATTTATGAAAATTTATTCCTAAAATGTATGAATAAAATACCATCTAGGAATAAGAACAAATTGTGCTTACCAAATGCTTTCAGTTCATTTACTAATTGTAGGATCATAATAGATTGTACAGAATTTCCTACTGATGTAACTAGAAAATCTATGGTTATTCAGAAATCTACTTATAGCAATTATAAACATTATCATACATTAAAAGCTTTAATAGGGGTTGCTCCAAATGGGGTTGTGACATTTTGTAGTAATCTATTTCCAGGCTCAACCTCTGATAAAATTGTCACTTTACATAGTGGTTTATTTGCACAACTAGAAGAAGGAGATTTGATTTTAGCCGACAAAGGGTTCTTGATTAGAGATATTTTGCCACCTGGGGTCCATCTAAATATACCACCATTTCTTGATACACCACAATTTACTAAAGAACAAATTTATTTAACTGAAACTATCGCTCGAGCTCGAATACATGTTGAACGTGCCATACGTAGAATTAAATGTTATAGGATTTTAAATCATATTCCAACATTATTATTGCCTCACAGTGATTGTATTTTTAAAGTAGTTTCTGCTCTCACTAATTTAAAATTTCCTTTAATCAAAGAAATTCAAGATAAAATGTGAATAAATTGTAATAATTATTAAAAGTAAAGTACAACTTATTTATTAATCTGTGTTATATTTAGTTACTGTTAATGTTTTTCTATTACCTGTATACATATTCTTATTCAATAACTATTCATTTTTTCCTAAAATGTATGGAATATAATGTTCTAAATAAAATGATTTAATAATGTTAAAGTTGTTTGACCAATTTGTATCTTTATAGATTTGAACTATGATAGTTTCGTCTGTTGTCCACACAACCAAAAAGCATCTACTTCTCTTGGTCATAAATAGCTGTCCTTGTATTTGGTGCCAGTAATTATGATGCTTGTTGATGAATATCTCATTGTTAATTTTGTAAATTATATATGATTGATCTTCAGTTATTGCATCAGATAATTTACATTTTCTATATTTATATGGACACTTCACTTCAACAATATCATCTTCACCAATAAGACCATCAGGTGACGCACCAATAAATCCACACTGGTGTAACCATAGTCCAGTTGGTTGAACTATAATATTTTCAGTTTCTTGTAAAATATTTACTGCTGTAGATTCGTTAGCCAGACCCCACTCTATTGCACGGACATGTTTAATGCTTCCATACTCATTATTCAATGACTTCAAAAGAGATTTTGGTATACTTTTTTTTGTCATAGCTGATATTATATCTCCAAAATTACTAGCTGTTAGTCTATGTTTTTTATAAATAAGCCATAGATCGTTTTTAGCTTGACCTACGGTTTCTTGAGCAATTTTTAAAACAGTTTCATTAGTGACTAAAAGTTTTTCTGTGAGGAAATGTTG